>NW_024466628.1:0-98201 GCF_017591425.1 Ochotona curzoniae | reverse complement strand
AATAGCTGTGAAGTTTACAAGGAAATGTTTTAGAAAACAAGAATACTTGCTCCAGTTTCAATCATACAGAAGGATGTTTGTTTGTCTCTCTTGCAAGAACAAAATATCAGATCAGTTAAAAATTAGTAAGGTTGCTCTAATGGGCACTTATAGGAGCCACCAGACAAACCATATTCATTGCAGCAGTATCTGTGTCAGTCCTTAAAAACAAGCCTCTGCCATCTGTAATGTAATGTCTTTAAAAACACAGTAAGGTCATCTCACCAAAACATGTATGTTGGATCTTAAAAAACATACTTATAGGGCCCGGCATGATAGCGCAGTGGTTGAATTCCTCACCTTACACTCCCGGGATCCCATATGGGCACCTGTTCTAATCCCAGCAGCCCCACTTCCCATCCAGCTCCCTGCTTGTGACCTGGGAAAGCAGTGGAGGACAGCCCAAAGCCTTGGGACCCTGCACCATGTGGGAGACCCGGAGGAAGATCCTGGATCCTGGCTTCGGACCTGCATAGCATCAGCAGTTGCGCTCACTTGGGGAGTGAATCATCAGATGAAGATCTTCCTCCCTGTCTCTCCTCCTCTCTGTATATCTGACTTTCCAATAAAAAAAAATATTTTTAAAAAGACATGAATCATTCTCAAGCTCAAGAAAATATATATAATAAAGGTCAAAATACATGACAAATTATGGAAATTTCACAACTCAACTCATGTGTCGTGTTGTGAAGTAGTACTAACTAAAACTGGGAAAATGCCTAGTATGTGGTATGCATGTGCAAATAAAAAGCTGGCGTTGCAAATACTCAAAGTGTGAAAATATAAGAAGTCTACAATACACAGAAAGATTCTAATTAAGAACAGAATCAGTGAATATAGGTTATTGTACATCAGAATACATAACACAATTTCAATCCAAACCAAGAAATACTCATATAGGTGTTTTATTGTGGAGAGACTATGGGTTGGATGATGGAACAATTGCTGTCAGGAATAGAAATTGGCAAAGGTACTTTCAATATGTCTTTGCAAATTTCAACAAATTCATAGATTGGAAAAAAAATCTAACCCAAGTATGCAGCAATGAGAATGCTCCGTGCATTCCCCAAATTCTCACATTAGGATCACATCAGCCTCTTACATTTTTCTGAACTGAACTCTCCTGTTTAGGGCTGGAGTTATGGCACGGTGGGTCAAAGCCCCATCCATGATGGTGTCCCATGTGGACACCAGCTCATATCGCAGAAGTTCCTGTCGGATCCAGCACCCGACTTGCGGCATGGGAAAAGCAGAGGATGACCTATGGGTTTGGGGCCCTTCCTCCAGCATGGGAAATCAAGATAAATTTCCTGCCTCTTTTTTTAGTCCACTCCCAGTCCTGCCCATTGCAGCCAACCTGGGGAGTAAACCACAATTGGAAACTATTTCTCCCTGCGTCTCTTTGGCTTTAAGATAGAAGAATGCATTTATTTTTCTTTTCTCCCAAATTTCTTCTATTTTATTTACTCATGTACTGGAACCAGTGACCAAGGAGACAAGTGTTGGGATTGTGGCACATTTATTTAAGCTGCAGGTGGCGGTGCCAGCATCCCATCTCGCAGGGCTGGTTACTCTCACTGTCTCCATTTCAGAAGCATCACCCTGATGATGCACCTGGGAAAGCAGCTGGCTTTGGTCCATGTGCTCAGGGGGAGTTCCAGCTCCAGGCATGGGCTCAGCTCAGTCCTGGCCCTCATAGCTATTTGGGAAGAATAATTGGAGGATTTATAAAGATTTATAAAACAAAACCGGTAATAAATCTGAGTTCTGCTTCAAGAAGATGCACACCAGAAATGCAGCTGTTTCATGAGGACCCTGTAGGATACATATTGTCCTCGCAACGTGTGGGGAAGGAGGTGAGGATCGCATTTAAACCAGCATCAACACCATAGGTTGTAGGAGGACATTGTGACCCTAGAAGGTCAGCGAGCACAGGATTACAGTTGATTGGACAATATTTGTATGATAAACAACTGAATGGGTGCCTTTTGTGTGACTGATTGGATGTCCTTTGCATGAGAACAACCGAATGGCTACCTTTTGTATACCTGATGAGATATCATTTGTATAAGAACAGTTGAGTAGAAAGTATGTGTGTATAAGAACTCTTGGTGGAATATACAAGACAAAAGGACTTCCAAACAAAAGCATAGAAACAGTTGATGGGTTTGTTGATGAGCTAAATACCTCCATCCTAATCCTATTATGACCCTCAGTGTATAAAGTCTGTTGCCCCTAATAAACTTTGGCTATTGATCAGCAGTCAGTAGTCCATGGGTACTATTATCTGCTCCGTGCACCAAGTCCATCGCTGCAGGACAGCGACAATAGGTAAGGTGCAGAGTTTCTGTGTAGCGATGGAAGGAATAGCTGAGAAAGTGATTTGGGACCAAATATCGTAAAGCATAACATGAGGTTACTATGAGACATGTATGTGACATGCCGTCCCTTCCCACCAGCACAAGAACCCACACAGAAAAACAAAACAAAACACCCTGCCGGATTGCAGTACCAGGAGAAACCAGCAGAGGGCGAGGGTGCGCTGGAGGCGAGAAGGCAAAAGCAGCTGGCAGCGCGGTTCTGAGCCAGCCCGTGCCTCCCATCCCCTGATGGCCTGGTTCGGGGAAGCCCGCCCTGGCAAGGGGTAGCTAGGGGAGGCAGCTGTTTCTCAGGAAGACTTTCCTGACAACGCTCCAGGAAGGGAGAGCTGTGTCTTCCTCCCGTCGCATGCCTACACTGTTCCATTGGGATGAACTCCTCTCTATGCTGCAATGTAGGGTTCCACGGGTTGTTAGCCTAGTTATGGAGGTTTCTGCCTTCCACCTGGGTTCAGTGACCCTAAGCACAGCTCCCTGCTAATGCAGATCCTAGAAGTGCAGCCAGGATGGAATTGTTCCTACAGGTGCCCTCCCTACCCCAATCCCCTACCGTGGGGGTTGAGGAAGGGAGGGAGGGAGACCCTAGCTTCAGGTCCAGCTTGGGGACTGTGTTCAGGCATGTGGGGTGGAGGTGGGGAGGGGATGAACTAGTAGATGGGATTACGTATGTCTCTCATTTTTCAAAGAAATGATTATTTATATCCACCCGTTATAGGGCACTGAAAAAAAAAAAAAAGGTTCATGATTTTAATTGGAAAGCAGAGTGCCAGAGAGGGAGAGAATGGAGAAAGACAGATTTCACTCCTCAGATGCCCTCAATGTCCAGGGCTGGACCAGGACCAAAGCAAGGAACCTGGAACTGCACCTGGGTCTCACGCACAGATGGCAGGGGTCCAGCGTAGACCATCCTCCAGGGCTTCCCCAGGCACCTTAGGGGAGAGCTGGACCAGGAGAGCATCAAGGAGTAAAACTGGCGCTTCAGTATCAGATACCAGCATTATGGGGACCCCTAAGCCCTCTGTACTGAAACACAACCCCAGGCAACATGTTTGCTTGTTTAATTATAAAACTCAATTAGGGGTAAAGGTACATTGCTGGCTGAGGGGTAAGTTGGTACAGTTTATGGAATATAACAGACAATATCTGACTAGTCTCGGGAGATGTCCGCAAGAATCCTACACTCCCACCTGTCTGCTAAGAGTGTTCAGAATGTGTTCATAGGGCCCGGCACAGTGACCTAGCAGCTAAAGTCCTCACCACGAACGTGCCAGGATCCCATATCGGCACTGATTCTAATCCCAGCAGCCCCGCTTCCCAACCAGCTCCCTGCTTGTGGCCTATGAATGCAGCCGAGGACGGCCCAAAGCCTTGGACCCTGCACCCCCGTGGGAGACCTGGAAGAAGTTCCTGGTTCCCAGCTTCGGATTGGTGCAGTACCAGCCACTGCGCTCACTTGGGGAGTGAATCATCAGATGAAGATCTTCCTCTCTGTCTCTTCTCCTCTCTGTATATCTTCCTTTCCAATAGAAAAATTTTTTAAACAAAATCTGTAAAAGAAAAAAAAAAAAGGAATGTGTCGATAACATAAATTTTCTTGCAGTAGTTAAAATCTGAGCTTAAATGCCAGTGAAGAAAGGCCAGAGTAGGCTTCAGTTATAGGTGGGGCACAGATAGCAGTGAAACGGAGGTTCCCCGTGCTGCCCTTCTTACCTCCTGCACGGTTCAAGTTATTTGACAGTGTGCAATTGGCTACAAATATTCCGCGTGCCCGGCCCCTCCTGCCCCCTACCATGCTGGCTTAGGAAAACTTTGCATTCCAAACCAGAACCCTGATGACAGACCAAATCTGACAGGGACCCAAAGCCGATGGGAACGCAAACCTGATGGGCCATGAGGATGTCAGCTAGGATGCTGGGCTGCGCCCAAGCTTCAGCACAGTACTCAAAACAGAAACGTAGGACAAAAAACCCGCTTATGGGTAACCTCACCTACATCCAGATGACTCCTCCAGAAGGGTGGTGCAAATCCCAGGGCCCAGGAAGCCAGGATTGTGGCACGACAAGAGCGGTTCATCGGACACATGCTAGGATGTTGGAAGGAGTCTTTCTGCTGCACTCCAGGAGATACTGTGTGCAGGGTGGACAAAGTAGGGGTTTTTATTTTTATTATTATTATTTTTTTTTATTGGAAAGGCAGATATACAGAGAGGAGAGACAGAGAGGAAGATCTTCCGTCCGATGATTCACTCCCCAAGTGAGCACAACGGCCGATCTGACGCTATGCCGATCTGAAGCCAGGAGCCTCTTCCGGGTCTCCCACACGGGTGCAGGGTCCCAAAGCTTTGGGCCATCCTCGACTGCTTTCCCGGGCCACAGGCAGGGAGCTGGAAGGGAAGCAGGGCTGCCGGGATAGAACCGGTGCCCATATGGGATCCCGGGCGTGCAAGGCGAGGACCTTAACCACTGCACCACGGCGCCGGGCCCAAAGTAGGGGTTTTTAAGTTCTCAGTCTCCAACCATACTGAGGTGGGAAGTACAAAGTTTAAAAGCATTCAATTAACTAAGTGGCAGGAAGGAAGCTACTGGAGCCCAAAGTGTCCCTGTAGTTAATCAATCTAAAGTAGCACAGTAGAAGGCAGGAGGGGCCAGGTGTGCAGAGCACAGGAGGGGGTAGGGTAGGCCAGGAACCTCTGGAGTGGGTTTCCCACAGTCAATTAATTTGAATCCTGTGACAGGAGATAGGAAGTGCCTGGAATGACCTCTGTTTCTGCGCTGTCTGCTGTCAATAAACGTGGTAAGCAGGTGTTGGCTATCACACTCTGTGCCCAAGAACTATTCTCAACATTTTGTTTGCATGAATTCAGTTCATCTCACCACAGATGCATTTGATCACAGCGCATCTTAGAGTTAGAGAAACCGAGGCATAAAGAGGTAAAGTGATTAGTGCTAGGTCACACAGGATGGAAGTGGCAGAGATGAGCTCAACCCAGGATGTCTCTGCTCTTATATCCCTCACTTGGCTGCATCTCTTCCTGCTGTTAGCAACACATTTACTACCTGAAAGGATTTAAAAATATATATTGCCATATTTATTTGAAAGGCAGAGAGAAAGATAGAGAGATCTTCCCTCTTTTAATTCACTCTCCCCGAATTCCTGCAACAGCCAGAGCTGGGCCTAGTCTCCTGCGTGAATGGCCAGGGCCAAACCACTCAAGCTGCCTTAGGCTGCTTCCCCAGACAGGTTAGCAGGGAACGGGGTTGGAAGTGGAGCAGCTGGGAACTCTGTTCTCTAATCTGGGCTTCAGGTGTTGCAGACACCCTCCCAACCCATTGGGCTACAGTGTCAACATCAGCCCCCTCAGCAAAACTACAAAGATGTACAGGGGGAATCAAGAGCAATCCAAACAATCTATTAACAGGAGCTCACATGCACAGAGCAGCGGGGGGCCCACAGTGGAGCAGTGGGACAGGAGGAGGCTTGTATCCCTACCCTGGAGACTCCCGGATCCCCACCAAGGACTATCAGTACAGGCACCAAGAACAACATCCCAACTGCCAAAGAGACCATGGGGAACCGGAATGCCTTCGGAGCCCGAGAACTCAGAGGAATCCCTTCCCCCACTTTGGACCTACCACATGGGATGGAAGAAGTCCGAATCCTTCCTCACAGGATCCAAGGTCATCAGAACAACAGCCAGGAACCCTGAGCGGTCCTCAGAACCAGAGGAACAGTAAACTTCCTTCGGGACTAGGGAGAGGAGCTTTCTCTGGTCCTTACTTAGTTCCAACTTTGGGTCCTCATCCTCTCTGCAATGACCATCAGGGTCGCTCCAGAGCCACCCCCTCCAAACACACAGACAGACAGACAGACACACACACACAGAGACACACACACACACACAGACACACACACAGACACACACACACACAAAAATTAGAATAGATAGGCAGAGAACTACAAGGAAAGATTGGTCAGCATGAACTCACACATACCTTACTAGGTAGGACACAAAGAATAAGTACTCCTCACCAAGGTATTGAAGATTTCTCTGCACACCCCTCCAAAAACTGTTTTGCACTTCAATGGTTAAAATGTCATTGAAGTAGTCACAGGAGGTTGTTAACAACTTGCATTTGATTTTAACATACTGTTTACTCAATACTATGTCAATTCATTCTATAACGTTGTATATTGTTGCTGATGGGGCTTTTAATTGATCGGGATTTTACTCTGTGGGCTCTACCTTCAGACTGGAGAAGGTCTCCCCAAGAAGCTGTTGAACTTATCTGGACAATAAGATGCTGGACTCTATGCTTGGTATATGCTTGCAATGAAGGAATCTCAACTGAACTTGAACTGTGGTTACACAACAAGGTGGAAGAATCCACCATGGGGAGAGGGTTAGGGGAGGGTAGGGGGGAATCCCATGACCTATAAAACTGTGACACATAATACAATGTAATTAATTAAAAAAAAAAAACTGCTGCTGCATTGCCAGCATCTCATAGGAATAAATAAATAAATCTTTTAAAAAAGAACAATATCATAGGGAGGTAATCTTTTAAAAAAAAGAACAACTTCATAAAGGGGGTAATACGTGGAAGTTATTAAAAACTCAAAGTCTCCGATATCCCAGGTATGTGAGGCAGTGGTTTGAACTGCTGCCCTCAAGCCTGCCAGCCTGTGACTAGCTTATCCATTTAGAATAAAGTGCTCAAGGTTCATCCATGCTGTGGCATAAGTCTGAATTTACTTCCTTTGAAAGACTGTGTATGCACACACTGCAGTTTATTTTTCTATCATGCATTTTAAAAGCACACATTAGGCTCAGCCTGTTCAACACATGGCATGGCAAAGAGGCAATCAGCTGTAATAGACAACTGCTTGCAGGCTGATTTGAACTGTAAAAAGATATTTCCATTTTAAGACTGATTTATTTGTATTGGAAAGTCAGATATACACAGAGCAGGTAAGACAGAGAGGAAGATTTTCCTCTGCTGATTTACTTCCCAAGTGAAAAATTGAGCCAATCTGGAAGACAGGATCCAGGAGCCTTCAGGTCTCTCCACATTGGGGCAAGGGTCGAAAGTTTAGGCTCGCTTCATGCTTCTGGGTCTTATGCAGGGAGTGGATGAGATGTGTGGCTACAGGACACAAATGGATGCCCATTAGGATCAGGCATGTGCAAGGCGATTGACTTACGCTGATAGGCTATCACACCAGGTTCAATAAACAAAGATTTTGAGTTGAGATATCTGAAGTCTAAATTTGGCGATTTATTAGCAATAGAGTTCACTGTCGTGTATTGGGTAAAGCCTCCTGAACGTGTCATGTGGGTGCCCACTCCTGACCCAACTATTCACTCTGATCCTGCTCATGCTAATGCACCAGGAATCAGCAACACAAGATGGCCCCAAGTGCTGGGGGCGCAAGCACCCATGGACAGCCCTGCAAGAAACTTCTGGATCCTTCCTTCTTTTGGCTCCTGACAAACTGTGGCAATTTGGAATGTGAACATCAATGAAAGTCTTTTTTTTTTTTTTTCGTCTTTCACTGTAATTTGGCTTTAAAAAAGTTATAAGTATATTATTGTTTTTTAAAAAAGTTGAGAAAATGCGTGGGAGAAAAGGAGGAAGGAAGAGAGGGGAATCTGAGAAGGAAGAAAAATGTTCTTTCAGTGTTGAAGACAGGACTCCAAATTATGCAATTCTGACCTAGAAGATTGATGCAAGGGTTTGTCCCTGCATTCAAAAATAGCTGTTGACTTTATGCTTTAGTCACTTTTTAGTAGTTAAGCAAACATGCATTTGAGTTAGTAAGCTGAGTGGAATGAAGGAAAGAAGATGGAAGGGGAAAGAGAGAAGGAGAGAAGAAAAGGGGAGAGAGAAAGAAAGGAAAGAAGGAAAGGGAGGGACAGTGGGAGGAAGAAAGAAAGCAAGAAGAGGGAATTAATCAATAACATACCAGCAAAACAAAACAAATTTCTTCACAATCAAGAACAGTAAAAGACATGTCTCTTTCAAATCGCCCTTCTAGCACACTTAAGCATGTTCTCTGAATAGAGAAGAGGAATTTGCACCACCAAAACCAAAGGTTAAATCCAAAAGAACATCCAGCAAAAATAACAGATGACCAAATCAATGAAAGCCCATAAGCTGAATGACAGAAGCAAATTAACACCCATTCATATTAAACATGAAATGTTAAATGGTTTAATCATTAATCAAACATTGTAGATAAATAGACTGGATCTAAAAACAAACCCATCTATTTGTTCTGCCTACAAAGAAAAATATTTCATCAACAAGTTGAGCCAAAAAAAGTGCTATTATCATGGATTTTTTAGTTTTCATCTCTTCAAAACACTTTCTCACTGAATTCTTTAACTGACGGCATTGATTCTACAGAGATATCATTTTTCTTGTGGTAGGTTCTTGATTTTCCTTTTTCATTTTTTCTGTGCACCTTAGTTCTTGAGATAGATTCCGCTTTTTCTCCTATCATTAATGGCAATTCGTAATTTTTTTGATTCTTTTCTGTTGTTTGATTTTGCTTTGTAGCTTCTCATTTAAGTGAGTGTATAGTAGCTGTAATGGAGACGGTTATATTAGTTGAATGTTTAATTAAATTCATGGCCATTGCACCTTCTGATTTTTTTCCTGGCAATTGTATTTTGTATTATGACTTTCATTTAATTTATATTGATATATAGGTTGATGAAACTCTCTGCCATTGCCCATGCTTGCATTGATGGACATATGATGTTTATGATGAAACCATAATATATGTAATAATATGGATGAATTCAGTGCATGTTGAGGGAGGGAAATCGGGGAAGGAAGTGAGGGAAATCCCTGTGCCTATGGAAACATGTAGTTTTTAAATGGTAATATTAATAATAATAATATTAATAATAATAATAATAATGTTTAAAAAAGGAGTTGAAAAATGACTTTGCTGTTAGGCTAGATTGTAGATTGATTAAGGAGAATAAGCCATCCCCTCATAAATATGCCTGCTGTTTGGATAAGCAGACACAAGAATTTGTGAATCTGAATAAAAAGCTCATCTGAAACAAGGGTGAGATATTTATTGAGACCAGCCTTTGACTCCAATTCGGATGCAGTCACTTCTTGGTTGCTGGACTATGATTATGAAGTAGCAACCAGTTTGCTCTGTGGCTCTGCACATCAACCCAGTTCCCAAATGAAAAGCTGGTTGAAAATTTTGAACTTGAACTAAAAGTTTGTGTCTTCTGTGGAAACTGACTCCAGGGGCGCCTAGGAGGAACTCTGGAACTGGCACCAGTTGTTAAAGTGGTAGCCCAGATCCACCCTGGTCTGCCTTAACCTGGCTGTGTGATTTGGGGAAAGTGCTTAAACTTCTTGGAGAGTGATATTTATACTTGGTAGAAAACCGGAAAAGAAAAAGTACCAACTGCTTAGCATTGTTGGAAGATTGTGCGTGGGGGTGTATTCAGAGTCTCCCTAGGGCTGGGGGACTGTGTTGGACCAGAGCAACTGGCCAGTGCTATTATGGTGGGATCAAAGGGAAAAGCAGGTGCCACAGATAACATCAGGCTAGAAGGCAAAGGCAGGCCCACAACATCAAAGCCAACACATGCAACTGACTTTCTCAAATTTCTGCAATTTCTCTTTATTCTTCTCACTTTACCTGTTTCTTTTGGCCTTATTGTATTTCTTACTTTATTTTAAATATTTAAGTGAAAGGCAGAGTCACTGCCTAAACTCCACAACAGCCAGGGCTGGCCCAGGCCAAAAACAGGAGCCAAAGTCTTCATGCAGGTCCCTGTCATGGATGGCAGGGGCCCAAGCATTGGGCCAACTTCCACTGTTTTCTCAGGCACATCAACAGACAGAGTGAAGCAAACAAGACACAAACCTCATGCCCATATGGAACACCAATGTTGCAGGTGGCAGCTTAAATGCCTCTCCACCACACTCCCCCCAGTATAATAACTCTTGGCTCATGCCTTCTTTTCAAATAGCTAATTTTTGTTTTATTTTTAGTCTGAAGTATATGCTCATGGTGTATGAACATTGAAAATCACTACAGAATAGTATGCCTGAGAGAGAGAGAGAGAAAGAGTGAATGAATTAGTGAGTGTTGGTGCTGTATCTTGCCTGTGTCTGCAGAATTGAGAATTGGGGTATCATAGATCACCAAGCTGAAGCCTAATGCCCGCTTACAAATTGCTGTGAGGCAGCCTGGCATGATAGCCTAGCTGCTAAAGTCCTTGCCTTGAATGCACTGGGATCTCATATGGGTGCCAGTTTCTTTCCTGACAGCCTGGTTCCCATCCAGCTCCCTGCTTGGGGCCTGGGAAAACAGCCAAGGACAGCCCAAAGCTTTGGGACCCTGCACCTGTGTGGGAGACCCAGAAGAGACTCCTGGCTCCTGGCTTTGGATTGGCTCACCTCCAGCCATTGCAGCGCTTGGGGAATGGATCATCAGATGGATGATCTTCCTCTCTGTCTCTCCTCTCTGCATATCTGACTTTCCAATAAAAATAAATCTAGGGCCCGGCGCCGTGGTGCAGTGGTTAAGGTCCTCGCCCAGCACGCCCGGGATCCCATATGGGCACCGGTTCTGTCTCGGCAGCCCCGCTTCCCTTCCAGCTCCCTGCCTGTGGCCCGGGAAAGCAGTCAAGGACAGCCCAAAGCTTTGGGACCCTGCACCCGCGTGGGAGACCCGGAAGAGGCTCCTGGCTTCGGATCGGCATAGCATCGGCCGTTGTGCTCACTTGGGGAGTGAATCATCGGATGAAGATCTTCCTCTCTGTCTCTCCTCTCTGTATATCTGCCTTTCCAATAAAAAAAAAATTAAAAAAATAAATAAATCTAAAAAAAAATCGCTGTGAGGACATTCTCAGTTATTGGTGCTCCTGGCAGCAAGGGCCAAGAGCACTTGTGTCCTGGGCCATGTCTGGGCCTTGGGGAGCCCAGACTCTCTTTGGTTTTCCTCCTTGGTCTTGGCTATGAAGGCGAGGGACCCTTGGTGTCATCCAAATTTGCTGCTGCTGGGCCTGCACGCGTTTCTGGCTCATCACTGAGCCTGCTTAGGAATCCTCACCAAACATGAAAAATTGTAAAACTGGTTTCCAAGATTATGTGACTACTCTGAAAATGGATCCTGTGATTGTGGACATTTAGATGCTTACGAAGCTTATTTTTGAAGTTTTAGGGTCATCTCTTGGGGCCAATGAACTTTTCCAGTCTCAGGAATATTTGCACTTTGAGAAATCCCATCATCGCTAGATCCTGAATTACAGTGACTAATAGACACAATGGCACTGCCTCAGCCATAAATAAAGCATGGCGTTTTCTTGTTTTAATCTGTGTTCTGGGTATTTTTGAATGTTATTTCTCAAAGTTTCTTCTTCACTTTTGAGTGGCAGAGAGAGAGAGAGAGAGAGAGAGAGCTCTCACGTTACTGCTCCCTCCCTGAGGTCTCACTCCCCACCAGGGCTGGACTGGGCCAGGTCACTCTGGAGGCAGGAACAGACACACAAGAACTCAATCCCTGAGCTTTCCCTGCCTGTCTCCCAGGACACACATTGTCAGGAGCCTGAGATGGGCAGCAGAGCCTGGACTTGAACCCAGGTTCTCTGAGAGGGGGTGTGAGTGCCTAAAGTGGATTTGCCACAGCTGAGCAAAACGCTCAACTCTATCTTGTAATTTGATGTCTAACTTGAGGATTCTACAGAGCACAGTAAAGCTTCTTTATCTGTATTTAAACGTGTGCTAAGCTCCCCAGTGATCCTTGAAGCCTCAGAGAAAGCTCAACTCTATAGTGTTATGCTCATTAATGAGATATTAACAACAACCCAATTTGCTGGAATAATAAACTGGAATGAAAATTCCAGGAATGTGATTCATCCTTGTCTCCTGACATCCCTTCCTGCTGTGTGTTGTGTTCTAGGCTGCGGTTGACCACAGCCACTGAAGCCAGTGATAGGAGGCAAGGGGGAATGCTTTGTCAGCGCATGGTTCTGCACTCAGCTGAGTCAAGTAAGACAAGGAGACACAATGGGATTGGGCTTGGGGAAGTGTGTGCTGTTTGCCATAAGCTGGTATGAGTCAGCCACGGGAAATACAGAGAGCGAATCTTAACAGGAGAGGGGCGGGGAAGAGAATGGAGTCTCTGATGATAAAGAAGCTATGACATAAATGTAAAAGATTCTTTATCTTGCAAAAATTCACGCATTGATGTTTTGTTCTTGACACAAAGCCAGCACCATTTTTATGTACTTTTATTAATTAACTTGCATTTTTATCTTAAAGATTAATTGATTTTTATCAGAAAGGCAGATTTACACAGAAGAAAGGGACAGAGATCTTCTGATAGTTCACTCCCCAATGAGTGAGACGAGCCAATCCAAAGCCAGGAGGCAGGAGCTTCCTCTGGGTCTCCCACATGGATGCAGGATCTCAATGCTTTGGCCATCCTCTGCTGCTTTCCCAGGCCAAAGCTGAGAGCTGGATGGGAAGTGGAGCAGCTGAGACACAAACTGGCACCCATATGGGATCTCAGTGCTTGTAAGTGGAGGATTAGCTAATTGAACCACCGTGCCAACTACTATATTTAATTTTTTTAAAAGATTTATTTATTTGAGAGTTGGAGTTAGGCAGAGTGGGTGGGAGAGACAGTGAGTATTTCCCATGCACTCATTCACTCCCCAAATGTCTACAACAATCAGAGCTGCACCAGTCCAAAGACAGAAGTCTGGTGCTCTTTCTCAATCCCCCAAGTGGATACAGGCATCCACGCACTTGTACCATCTTCTGTGGTTTGCCCAAACATATTAGCAGGTAGCTGTATCGGAGTGGAGCAGCTAGGATTTGAACTAAGGGAGACCAGAGCTGCGAGTTGCAGCTTTACCTGCTATATATCACAGCACTGATCATAATGTAAATGCTCTTTCTTCATTTAGTTACTTGAAAACTAGAAAGAAAAAAAAAAAGACATAAAGAGATTTTCCATCTGCTGTTCACTCCCTGAATGGCTGCAACAGTCAGGGTTGGGCCAGGTTGAAGCCAAGAACCAAACCTCCATTCAGGTGTCCCATGTGGGTGGCAAGAACACAAGTTCTGGAACCATCAGCTGCTGCCTCCCAGGGTGCAGTGGCAGCAGGCTAGATTTGTAATCAAAATGGGGACTCAAACTCAATCACTCCTGCATGGGCTATGGGTTTCCCAAGCCATGGCTTAATTACTTGAGCCATTCCTGCTGGACTAAGACTCAATTACGACCCCTTAGGATCATTGGAAAGATTCTAACCTAGCAAGTGTGGGGTGTGCTGATTCTGATACATCTTCACGAGACACTGATGCTGTCATCTGATGGATGGATAAGGGGCTGGGCATTTCAGATCCATGGAACAGCACAAGCAATGGCCCAGAGACAAGAAAGCATAACTGGACCTGCAATGGGGCAAGAAAACAACATAATGAGATGTCCCACAAGGGAAGCTGTGGAGAGCAAGGCTACAATGGCCAGTGGGATTCAAATTAGGTGATGCCCTAAAGAATCAGATTTCAAAATGGGAGCTCAAAACCCCAAGCTGATCAGAATGTGCACAGGCAAAATTAATGTGACTGCAGCATGTGGAAGTCAAGCAGAGCGCCTAGGAAGTTGCAGGTAGCAGTGTGCAGGAGAGTGCCCAGGAAGCTGCCGGTCATGGTGTACTGGAGAGGTGATGAGGGTTTAGCTTGGGACATGTCAGAAGAATCTGGAAAACATCATTTTATGTCACCAATGGATGCCCAAAAACTGTAAAGCAGACCAAAATAGAAATAAACCGGGAGATAAAGTCAGAAGCATTTTAGAGGAAGAATGAAAGAATAAACAGGAGATGGAGGTTGGCATTTGGCTACAGTTTTATTATTTCTTAGAGAATGAGAGAGTTTTCCATCTGCTGATTTGCTCTCAAAATGGCCACATCAACTCCTGCTGGGCCAGTCCAAAGGTAGGAGCTGGGAATCCATCTGGGTCTCCCATCTGGATGCAGGGGCCCAAGCACTTGGGCCATCCTCCACTGCTTTCCCAGACACACTAACAGGGAGCTGGATTGAAAGTGGAAAAGCCAGGACCTGAACCAGTGCTCATATGAGCATGCTGGCATCACAAGTAATGGCTTAACACACTGCACTGTAACATTAGGCCCAGTGAATCTATGGGAGAATAATGATGTCTTCAACAGGAAACTGAGGAAAGGGCATTTTTCTTTGGTAAAATATGACTATAGTTAGAAATGCTCACTGAATTTTCCTGTAGGCCATTTACAGTTCTGGGTGCTCTCCACCCTGGTCTCGTATAAGCTCTACTGCAACCCTGCGAGGTACTCCCCCTTGTATGTGCCATCTTGAGGATAAGAAACTGAGGCAGACAGCTTGTTTGTCACAGTGGTTAAGACATCACGGGTGTGGGGCCCGGCGTGGTGGCGCAGTGCCTAAGGTCCTCACCTTGCACGCCCCGGATCTCGGGATCCCATGTGGGCCCCGGTTCTAATCCCGGCGGCCCCTCTTCCCATCCAGCTCCCTGCTTGTGGCCCGGGAAAGCAGTCGAGGACGGCCCAAATCTTTGGGACCCTGCACCCGCGTGGGAGACCCGGAAGAGGCTCCTGGCTTCGGATTGGCATAGTATCGACCATTGAGCTCACTTGGGGAGTGAATCATTGGACGGAAGATCTTCCTCTCTGTCTCTCCTCTCTGTATATCTGCCTTTCCAATAAAAAAAAATAATAAAAAAAGAAATCTTTAAAAAAAAAAAGACATCACAGGTGTGATGATGCTTGGGGCATCTGCCCTGCCTCCCATAGCAGGAGCACCTGGCTTGGCTTCTGATCCAGTTCCCAGATAACTGAGACCTAAGGAAACAGCAGGTAATGGCTTAGGTGCTTGGGTCCCTGCCATGTTCCCAGCTCCTGGCTTCAGCCTGCTCCAACCCCAACCATTATGAGCATCTGTGGGCAGGACCCAGCAGATGGAAGAGCTTTCTTTCTTTCCCCCTCTATCTCTGTCTCTCTGCTCTTCAAATAAATAATTTCGAAGAAGTGATATGTGGCTGAAAAAGAGGGCCGTAGGGGTTAAAGTACTCGGTGACAGTAACACGCATGTTTCAATGGGGTGCTGACGTGGGATCCTGGGAGCTTCGGTCCAGAGGCCAACACCCAGCTGCTGCCCCATTCTGCGGTGTACAGCAGCTATATTTGGGCATGGCTTCTTCACCACTTGCCACTTTGGGAAATGTCCATTCAGCTGCCCCCTCCTGTCTCAGCTGAGTGTCTGCAGGCAGGGAGGAGAAGGGACAAGATGGGCAATCTTCTGGCCAGCCTGTCCTAAAGATCTGGTGATGAGGTTGCGGAAATGGATTGTGCGAATCCACTTCCTGTCTGCAAATCTGGAATGAGGAAAGAGGCTGCTTGTGGAGGACAGAGGAAGTGAGGGGCCACCTTGTCCCGGCCCCGCCTGAGACTTTCCTGAGCACTTGTGACCTGTGAGCTTCCTCATCCTGAGATGGTTTGGCCTCTGCTCTTGGTGCCCAAATAGTTTAACTCTGAGTCAGATTTTATCCAGCGGCTGGTGCTGTGACATATCAGGCTAAGCTTCCACTTGTGGTGCCAGCATCCTGTAAGGGTGCCAGTTCAAATCCTGGTGGTTCCACTTCTGATTCAGCTTCCTGATAATGCACCTGGGAAAGCAGTAGAGGATGACCTGAGTCCTTGAAGCCCGTGCACCCACAAGAAAGAGCCAGAAGATGCTTCTCATTTCCGGTTTCGCACCTGCCCAGCTCCAGCTATTGTGACCATTGTTGGGGAGCAAACTAGCACATGGAATCTCTCTCTCTCTGCAACTGTTTCAAATAAATAAGTAAAAATAAATAATTAAACAAATAAATAAATGCTTGTAAAAAAATTCATCCAGACTCACTGAAAAATAAACAAAATTCATCAGCTGGGACATCTATCTCTGTGTCTGTCTCTCTGTGCCTTTCAAAATAAAATTAATCTTTTTTGAGTTTTTAAAAATCTACAGTTTTTAATAACTCCCAGTAATTACCCCCTTTTAGAATCAGATGTTATGTTCAAGCATTTAGGTAGGCCACCGTCAAAAGATGCTAATAAAACCAATCTATTATGAACAAAATACGGGTTCATTATGAAAATACTTCCAGGGAACAGTCATTTGTACAAGAGAGATGGCCCAAGTTCAGATTCAAGGAGATGTATGATGAATTCATCCAACAAAGGCCCTTTGGTTCCTAAAGTCATGTGTACCAATATCTCCTTTCCTGCAGTGTGCTGAATTAATGCAGGCTTTGTTTTTTACCTGCTGGTTATGATGCTTTTTTTAAAGATTTATTTATTTATTCCTATGAGATGCTGGCAATGCAGCAGCAGTTTTTTTTTTTAATTAATTAAATTGTATTATATGACACAGTTGTATAGGTACTGGGATTCTCCCCACCCCTCCCGTAACCCTTCCTGTTGGGAGTTTACTTCTGCTTAGTTCCAAGATGGTGCATGGCGCCATGCCAAAGCACCACCAGTTGTATACAGGTTTAAGGAAGTCTCTTCCCATTGGCTGTGCACGTGGACAGCGCATGACCTGTTTGAGGATTGGTGTGTGCTGTGCATGTTGGAATGACCTTTATGCAGATTGGTTTATGCTGTGTATTTATGCCTGTGCTCTTCCTTCCCGGGAGGAGAGGGAGAAGTATGCCGGAGAAATAAATGTTGAGCATCTTGTTACCGAGTGTGGAGTGTCCTTTCAACAGGTTGAAGAGGGAAGAACTCCATAACTGGTGCCATGACTCACATAGATATCAAGGAAAAAGAGGTAAGCAGCTGGGTCAGTATCCCAGGAAGCCCTGCTGAGCGGATACGTGCACGGAATTTTTGCAGGGTAGCGACAATAAAGATCGCAGCTTAGTGATGATAAAGCTGGGGTGTAGCATGGGGAACTTGTCCTCCACCACGCAGATGCAACACCTGTTGCAACAGATCTTAAAGAAACACGGGGCTCCCGTAAAAGCAAAGACTATACTTTTGTTTTTGCAAATGGTGACAGAGGTAGCGCCCTGGTTCCTGGAAGAGGGGTTGCTCAACCTACCCCAGTGGGAACATCTTGGGAGGGACCAAGTGAAAGAGCCGAGTGAAAGAGCCCTTTTCCTCCCGGCTCAGTTGGCTTCTGGACACTAATCAAACAGTGTCTGAATGGTAAGACAGAAAAATTCAAGGAACTTTTAGAAGAAGGACACTCGGTGCTGCAGGAGATGCAAGAGGAAGCTACTTCACGAGGGGCGGCTAGTGATTCAGAGTCAGGTTCAGAGGGCAAGGAAGGAGCCTCCGGAAGTGACTTAGATGAGCTAGTATACAAGATGGAAAGAGCATCCGTGAGTTGGTCTAAGATGTTTTCCTGGTTGCCTAGACATCCCTTGCGTGATCGGCCCTTTGGCTCCTACAGCCCCACCCTGGAAGGATGGTAGATGGGAACATCACCACTACCCAGAACCCTACTCCTGGAAGGAACTGTGTGCTCCGGGGCAGGTGTTTCCAGTATTGGAGAACCGGATGCAGAATCCCGCAGTTCGTTCATGGGCCCCTATGGATTTTCAGTTATTGAAGGACCTGAAAAGCGCGGTAGATGCCTATGGTGTACATGCTCCATTCACATTCTATTCTGGAGCAGCTCGCTAATTTCGCCTTAACACCGGATGATTAGAAGAATGCGGCCTGTGCCTGTCTCTCTCCTGGACAGTATTTAGTCTGGAGAGCTGCTTGCCGTGAACTTGTGATCGACACAGCTCGGCGTAATGCCCGAGCTGGAAATTCGGCATGGAATACGGATATGCTGTTGGGAGAGGGTCCTCGCGCAGGCCAAGACAACCAAATGGATTATCCTGAGCCAGTGTATGCCCAAATAGCCACCATAGAAAAAATGCCTGGAAAGCCTTGCAAAGCAAAGGGGACGTAAGATTTTCCACTTCTAAGGTCACTCAGGGACTCAACGAGCCTTATGCAGATTTTGTGAGCTGCTTAATGTAGGTGGCAGGGAAATTGTTCCCAGATGTGGAGCAAGACAAGCCTTTGTTTGTTATCCGACCATGATGGAAATGATGCACATATCCAATATTCATACACGTGGACTACTGACTGATGGTCAATAACAAACATTTATTCATAGCATCGGGCTTTTATAGACTCGAGTCACATATGACAAGAGAGAAGGGTGGGAGGAATTTACATATCAAGCACAAGAGGGAGTAGACTTGAGATTATGGGAGTTCCCATAAGCCTGTCTCTATTGCGTCCACAAAGGCAGAAGATGATCTCAGACACCACAGGGAACCATGCATGCAACATGGAAAGTTCCACAACACCAGGCTCCTCCTTCTCCTCCTTCTACTTTTCTCCTCCTCCTCCTTCTTTTTCTTCTCTTTCTCCTCCTTCTCCTCTGGCTACCCATGTGGTCATCCTACAGCACACTCTTCTTCTCTCATGATCTTGTCTGCCTGCAAGGCCTGGGCCAGCCTCCTCCTTGCCTTCTTCACCTTCCAGGCCTGCCGCTGGATGTCTCCAGCAGTCACCTGCCCACTGGAGGGCTGCTGGGACAGACCCATATCCACCAGGGGAACAAACGTGCACCAATCTGTGGCTGGGCTAGAGGTGCACTTAGGCGTGCTCTTCTGATGCCCAGCCCCAGCGGACACTGCTGATGCGTCTGGGATTCTGCGTGTAGGCGTTTGGCTGGCGTTGGCAAAGTCCAAGGGGCTCAGTAGTTGTCCCTCGCTGCTGCAGGCCTGGAGTCCCTGCAGCCTCTGGAGTGCACACCGCTGCTGTGGCTTCTGCAGGGTAGCCTCTTCCGGCGACCTTCGGACCTTGTTGTGTGGGTGGGCAGTGACACGGGTGACTGGCCTCTGGAATATGCAACTTGTGAGCCTTCTGGAGAGCACACAGTCAACAGCACGCACCCGCGGCTTCCTCCGCAGCCTGTTGGGGATCATACTTCTTCGCAGCCTCCCCTGAAAGAGCAAGAAGAAAGGGGCAATGGGAGCAGAGTGGCAAGCCAGGGCTGCTTGCTGTAGGAAGGTGTGCAGTGACAGCTGGTCCCCTTGCACGGTGGAGGGAACGTTGGGATGTTCCTCACTGTCACAATTAAGGTTTGGGCCTCAGGACTCTAGCATGTCAGGAAGTTTGTGGAGACTAGAATGGAAACATGCATGCAGTTTTGAGGATAGGTACATGTTTATTTGAAATTCACCTTGACAGACAAAACAAAGGGAGAGAGCGAGAGATGCTCAGTCTCATTCCCCATACACCTGTCACCGCTAGGCCTGGGTCAGGACAACCTCAGGAGCCACATCATCTGTCCTGGTCTCTTGGGAAGGTGGCACGTAACCATACACTGGAGCCATGGTGCCTGCCACCTGCGTGCCTAGGCAGGAGGATGCACTGGATGGGGTGGAGGTGATTCCTTCCCAGGCAATCCAACACTGACTGAGCTGTCCCATACCAGGAGCCATTCAGGACACCTGGGACCTCACTTTGAGACCAACTGATCTTCCTGCTCCCCAATGGAGATTCTGGGAGACAGCAAGAAAACAGGGAGAGAGAACCAGGACCCTAGTGAGGGTCTAGCATGCACATGAGAGCTATGAAGTCATCTGGATATAAAACAAACAAACATAACAACAACAGCCACAAGTCTAGCATATCTGCCAAGAAATTTATCCACAGAAGAGAATAACTGTTGCAGTGAAGAATCAAATAGCATTCCACTTCCTGTGTTATCAGCTCTAACAACAGTAAATTAAAAAATAAATTAAAAAAAAAATAACAGGGGGGAAGGGCAGATGCCTGACTCAGGGTTCAATCAATTAGTTGCTTGTGACAACTGAATCCCATAGGGGTTGTGGTCTGAGCCCTAGTTACTCATAATCAGATGCAGCGCACTTCCGTGACACCTGGGTAATTAGCAAAGGATGGTTCCAGTGCTTGAATCCAGCAACCCCATGGACAGCAGTACAAAATTCGAGGCTCCTCACCTCACCCTGGCCCAGCCCACAACATTTGCACCATTTCGAGAGTGAAGCATCAGATGGAGGATGCTCTCTACCAGCATGCAACTCAACTCTACCTTTCAAATAAACAAATCAATGTGCAAGCAAGCTTGCTTCAGTCATCACACAAGTTCCACAGACAGAAGTGCACACTGCACTGACCCTCACTCATTTAGCACCAGGGAGGGAAACTCCACGAAGTACCACTGTCTCAGGAGCAACTTTGGCTCAGGGGAAAAGGACACGCATGATGCTTTTGCTGTGCCTGTCGGCTCTCTACTTACCAGAGTAGGCTGAGTTGGAAAAGAGTCGGGCCTGCTTCCTTCCATGGCTATAGCAGTTGGCTTTGTTCGCTCAGTGTGGACACGCTGACGGCTGGTGGCACCCTGGCAAGTGTGTGGATGTCTGCTGCTGGCTCCTCCTTTATACAGGAAGACATGGAGTAATCCCATCCCAGGACATCTCCCAGGTCACCGCCCTCAGGGGACAATCTCATCAGTGAACAATCCCAACATGATGGGATTTTTTAGACTTATGCATTTCTATTGGAAATTCTGAAGAGCAGGTGAGTCAGAGAGGTAAATCTCACCAATGGATGCCCAAAAACTGTAAAGCAGACCAAAATAGAAATAAACCGGGAGATAAAGTCAGAAGCATTTTAGAGGAAGAATGAAAGAATAAACAGGAGATGGAGGTTGGCATTTGGCTACAGTTTTATTATTTCTTAGAGAATGAGAGAGTTTTCCATCTGCTGATTTGCTCTCAAAATGGCCACATCAACTCCTGCTGGGCCAGTCCAAAGGTAGGAGCTGGGAATCCATCTGGGTCTCCCATCTGGATGCAGGGGCCCAAGCACTTGGGCCATCCTCCACTGCTTTCCCAGACACACTAACAGGGAGCTGGATTGAAAGTGGAAAAGCCAGGACCTGAACCAGTGCTCATATGAGCATGCTGGCATCACAAGTAATGGCTTAACACACTGCACTGTAACATTAGGCCCAGTGAATCTATGGGAGAATAATGATGTCTTCAACAGGAAACTGAGGAAAGGGCATTTTTCTTTGGTAAAATATGACTATAGTTAGAAATGCTCACTGAATTTTCCTGTAGGCCATTTACAGTTCTGGGTGCTCTCCACCCTGGTCTCGTATAAGCTCTACTGCAACCCTGCGAGGTACTCCCCCTTGTATGTGCCATCTTGAGGATAAGAAACTGAGGCAGACAGCTTGTTTGTCACAGTGGTTAAGACATCACGGGTGTGGGGCCCGGCGTGGTGGCGCAGTGCCTAAGGTCCTCACCTTGCACGCCCCGGATCTCGGGATCCCATGTGGGCCCCGGTTCTAATCCCGGCGGCCCCTCTTCCCATCCAGCTCCCTGCTTGTGGCCCGGGAAAGCAGTCGAGGACGGCCCAAATCTTTGGGACCCTGCACCCGCGTGGGAGACCCGGAAGAGGCTCCTGGCTTCGGATTGGCATAGTATCGACCATTGAGCTCACTTGGGGAGTGAATCATTGGACGGAAGATCTTCCTCTCTGTCTCTCCTCTCTGTATATCTGCCTTTCCAATAAAAAAAAATAATAAAAAAAGAAATCTTTAAAAAAAAAAAGACATCACAGGTGTGATGATGCTTGGGGCATCTGCCCTGCCTCCCATAGCAGGAGCACCTGGCTTGGCTTCTGATCCAGTTCCCAGATAACTGAGACCTAAGGAAACAGCAGGTAATGGCTTAGGTGCTTGGGTCCCTGCCATGTTCCCAGCTCCTGGCTTCAGCCTGCTCCAACCCCAACCATTATGAGCATCTGTGGGCAGGACCCAGCAGATGGAAGAGCTTTCTTTCTTTCCCCCTCTATCTCTGTCTCTCTGCTCTTCAAATAAATAATTTCGAAGAAGTGATATGTGGCTGAAAAAGAGGGCCGTAGGGGTTAAAGTACTCGGTGACAGTAACACGCATGTTTCAATGGGGTGCTGACGTGGGATCCTGGGAGCTTCGGTCCAGAGGCCAACACCCAGCTGCTGCCCCATTCTGCGGTGTACAGCAGCTATATTTGGGCATGGCTTCTTCACCACTTGCCACTTTGGGAAATGTCCATTCAGCTGCCCCCTCCTGTCTCAGCTGAGTGTCTGCAGGCAGGGAGGAGAAGGGACAAGATGGGCAATCTTCTGGCCAGCCTGTCCTAAAGATCTGGTGATGAGGTTGCGGAAATGGATTGTGCGAATCCACTTCCTGTCTGCAAATCTGGAATGAGGAAAGAGGCTGCTTGTGGAGGACAGAGGAAGTGAGGGGCCACCTTGTCCCGGCCCCGCCTGAGACTTTCCTGAGCACTTGTGACCTGTGAGCTTCCTCATCCTGAGATGGTTTGGCCTCTGCTCTTGGTGCCCAAATAGTTTAACTCTGAGTCAGATTTTATCCAGCGGCTGGTGCTGTGACATATCAGGCTAAGCTTCCACTTGTGGTGCCAGCATCCTGTAAGGGTGCCAGTTCAAATCCTGGTGGTTCCACTTCTGATTCAGCTTCCTGATAATGCACCTGGGAAAGCAGTAGAGGATGACCTGAGTCCTTGAAGCCCGTGCACCCACAAGAAAGAGCCAGAAGATGCTTCTCATTTCCGGTTTCGCACCTGCCCAGCTCCAGCTATTGTGACCATTGTTGGGGAGCAAACTAGCACATGGAATCTCTCTCTCTCTGCAACTGTTTCAAATAAATAAGTAAAAATAAATAATTAAACAAATAAATAAATGCTTGTAAAAAAATTCATCCAGACTCACTGAAAAATAAACAAAATTCATCAGCTGGGACATCTATCTCTGTGTCTGTCTCTCTGTGCCTTTCAAAATAAAATTAATCTTTTTTGAGTTTTTAAAAATCTACAGTTTTTAATAACTCCCAGTAATTACCCCCTTTTAGAATCAGATGTTATGTTCAAGCATTTAGGTAGGCCACCGTCAAAAGATGCTAATAAAACCAATCTATTATGAACAAAATACGGGTTCATTATGAAAATACTTCCAGGGAACAGTCATTTGTACAAGAGAGATGGCCCAAGTTCAGATTCAAGGAGATGTATGATGAATTCATCCAACAAAGGCCCTTTGGTTCCTAAAGTCATGTGTACCAATATCTCCTTTCCTGCAGTGTGCTGAATTAATGCAGGCTTTGTTTTTTACCTGCTGGTTATGATGCTTTTTTTAAAGATTTATTTATTTATTCCTATGAGATGCTGGCAATGCAGCAGCAGTTTTTTTTTTTAATTAATTAAATTGTATTATATGACACAGTTGTATAGGTACTGGGATTCCCCCACCCCTCCCGTAACCCTTCCTGTTGGGAGTTTACTTCTGCTTAGTTCCAAGATGGTGCATGGCGCCATGCCAAAGCACCACCAGTTGTATACAGGTTTAAGGAAGTCTCTTCCCATTGGCTGTGCACGTGGACAGCGCATGACCTGTTTGAGGACTGGTGTGTGCTGTGCATGTTGGAATGACCTTTATGCAGATTGGTTTATGCTGTGTATTTATGCCTGTGCTCTTCCTTCCCGGGAGGAGAGGGAGAAGTATGCCGGAGAAATAAATGTTGAGCATCTTGTAACCGAGTGTGGAGTGTCCTTTCAACAGGTTGAAGAGGGAAGAACTCCATAACTGGTGCCATGACTCACATAGATATCAAGGAAAAAGAGGTAAGCAGCTGGGTCAGTATCCCAGGAAGCCCTGCTGAGCGGATACGTGCACGGAATTTTTGCAGGGTAGCGACAATAAAGATCGCAGCTTAGTGATGATAAAGCTGGGGTGTAGCATGGGGAACTTGTCCTCCACCACGCAGATGCAACACCTGTTGCAACAGATCTTAAAGAAACACGGGGCTCCCGTAAAAGCAAAGACTATACTTTTGTTTTTGCAAATGGTGACAGAGGTAGCGCCCTGGTTCCTGGAAGAGGGGTTGCTCAACCTACCCCAGTGGGAACATCTTGGGAGGGACCAAGTGAAAGAGCCGAGTGAAAGAGCCCTTTTCCTCCCGGCTCAGTTGGCTTCTGGACACTAATCAAACAGTGTCTGAATGGTAAGACAGAAAAATTCAAGGAACTTTTAGAAGAAGGACACTCGGTGCTGCAGGAGATGCAAGAGGAAGCTACTTCACGAGGGGCGGCTAGTGATTCAGAGTCAGGTTCAGAGGGCAAGGAAGGAGCCTCCGGAAGTGACTTAGATGAGCTAGTATACAAGATGGAAAGAGCATCCGTGAGTCGGTCTAAGATGTTTTCCTGGTTGCCTAGACATCCCTTGCGTGATCGGCCCTTTGGCTCCTACAGCCCCACCCTGGGAGGATGGTAGATGGGAACATCACCACTACCCAGAACCCTACTCCTGGAAGGAACTGTGTGCTCCGGGGCAGGTGTTTCCAGTATTGGAGAACCGGATGCAGAATCCCGCAGTTCGTTCATGGGCCCCTATGGATTTTAAGTTATTGAAGGACCTGAAAAGCGCAGTAGATGCCTATGGTGTACATGCTCCATTCACATTCTATTCTGGAGCAGCTCGCTAATTTCGCCTTAACACCGGATGATTAGAAGAATGCGGCCTGTGCCTGTCTCTCTCCTGGACAGTATTTAGCCTGGAGAGCTGCTTGCCGTGAACTTGTGATCGACACAGCTCGGCGTAATGCCCGAGCTGGAAATTCGGCATGGAATACGGATATGCTGTTGGGAGAGGGTCCTCGCGCAGGCCAAGACAACCAAATGGATTATCCTGAGCCAGTGTATGCCCAAATAGCCACCATAGAAAAAATGCCTGGAAAGCCTTGCAAAGCAAAGGGGACGTAAGATTTTCCACTTCTAAGGTCACTCAGGGACTCAACGAGCCTTATGCAGATTTTGTGAGCTGCTTAATGTAGGTGGCAGGGAAATTGTTCCCAGATGTGGAGCAAGACAAGCCTTTGTTTGTTATCCGACCATGATGGAAATGATGCACATATCCAATATTCATACACGTGGACTACTGACTGATGGTCAATAACAAACATTTATTCATAGCATCGGGCTTTTATAGACTCGAGTCACATATGACAAGAGAGAAGGGTGGGAGGAATTTACATATCAAGCACAAGAGGGAGTAGACTTGAGATTATGGGAGTTCCCATAAGCCTGTCTCTATTGCGTCCACAAAGGCAGAAGATGATCTCAGACACCACAGGGAACCATGCATGCAACATGGAAAGTTCCACAACACCAGGCTCCTCCTTCTCCTCCTTCTACTTTTCTCCTCCTCCTCCTTCTTTTTCTTCTCTTTCTCCTCCTTCTCCTCTGGCTACCCATGTGGTCATCCTACAGCACACTCTTCTTCTCTCATGATCTTGTCTGCCTGCAAGGCCTGGGCCAGCCTCCTCCTTGCCTTCTTCACCTTCCAGGCCTGCCGCTGGATGTCTCCAGCAGTCACCTGCCCACTGGAGGGCTGCTGGGACAGACCCATATCCACCAGGGGAACAAACGTGCACCAATCTGTGGCTGGGCTAGCGGTGCACTTAGGCGTGCTCTTCTCATGCCCAGCCCCAGGGGACACTGCTGATGCGTCTGGGATTCTGCGTGTAGGCATTTGGCTGGCGTTGGCAAAGTCCAAGGGGCTCAGTAGTTGTCCCTCGCTGCTGCAGGCCTGGAGTCCCTGCAGCCTCTGGAGTGCACACCGCTGCTGTGGCTTCTGCAGGGTAGCCTCTTCCGGCGACCTTCGGACCTTGTTGTGTGGGTGGGCAGTGACACGGGTGACTGGCCTCTGGAATATGCAACTTGTGAGCCTTCTGGAGAGCACACAGTCAACAGCACGCACCCGCGGCTTCCTCCGCAGCCTGTTGGGGATCATACTTCTTCGCAGCCTCCCCTGAAAGAGCAAGAAGAAAGGGGCAATGGGAGCAGAGTGGCAAGCCAGGGCTGCTTGCTGTAGGAAGGTGTGCAGTGACAGCTGGTCCCCTTGCACGGTGGAGGGAAGGTTGGGATGTTCCTCACTGTCACAATTAAGGTTTGGGCCTCAGGACTCTAGCATGTCAGGAAGTTTGTGGAGACTAGAATGGAAACATGCATGCAGTTTTGAGGATAGGTACATGTTTATTTGAAATTCACCTTGACAGACAAAACAAAGGGAGAGAGCGAGAGATGCTCAGTCTCATTCCCCATACACCTGTCACCGCTAGGCCTGGGTCAGGACAACCTCAGGAGCCACATCATCTGTCCTGGTCTCTTGGGAAGGTGGCACGTAACCATACACTGGAGCCATGGTGCCTGCCACCTGCGTGCCTAGGCAGGAGGATGCACTGGATGGGGTGGAGGTGATTCCTTCCCAGGCAATCCAACACTGACTGAGCTGTCCCAAACCAGGAGCCATTCAGGACACCTGGGACCTCACTTTGAGACCAACTGATCTTCCTGCTCCCCAATGGAGATTCTGGGAGACAGCAAGAAAACAGGGAGAGAGAACCAGGACCCTAGTGAGGGTCTAGCATGCACATGAGAGCTATGAAGTCATCTGGATATAAAACAAACAAACATAACAACAACAGCCACAAGTCTAGCATATTTGCCAAGAAATTTATCCACAGAAGAGAATAACTGTTGCAGTGAAGAATCAAATAGCATTCCACTTCCTGTGTTATCAGCTCTAACAACAGTAATTAAAAAAATAAATTAAAAAAAAAATAACAGGGGGGAAGGGCAGATGCCTGACTCAGGGTTCAATCAGTTAGTTGCTTGTGACAACTGAATCCCATAGGGGTTGTGGTCTGAGCCCTAGTTACTCATAATCAGATGCAGCGCACTTCCGTGACACCTGGGTAATTAGCAAAGGATGGTTCCAGTGCTTGAATCCAGCAACCCCATGGACAGCAGTACAAAATTCGAGGCTCCTCACCTCACCCTGGCCCAGCCCACAACATTTGCACCATTTCGAGAGTGAAGCATCAGATGGAGGATGCTCTCTACCAGCATGCAACTCAACTCTACCTTTCAAATAAACAAATCAATGTGCAAGCAAGCTTGCTTCAGTCATCACACAAGTTCCACAGACAGAAGTGCACACTGCACTGACCCTCACTCATTTAGCACCAGGGAGGGAAACTCCACGAAGTACCACTGTCTCAGGAGCAACTTTGGCTCAGGGGAAAAGGACACGCATGATGCTTTTGCTGTGCCTGTCGGCTCTCTACTTACCAGAGTAGGCTGAGTTGGAAAAGAGTCGGGCCTGCTTCCTTCCATGGCTATAGCAGTTGGCTATAGTTGGCTTTGTTCGCTCAGTGTGGACACACTGACGGCTGGTGGCACCCTGGCAAGTGTGTGGATGTCTGCTGCTGGCTCCTCCTTTATACAGGAAGACATGGAGTAATCCCATCCCAGGACATCTCCCAGGTCACCGCCCTCAGGGGACAATCTCATCAGTGAACAATCCCAACATGATGGGATTTTTTAGACTTATGCATTTCTATTGGAAATTCTGAAGAGCAGGTGAGTCAGAGAGGTAAATCTCACCAATGGATGCCCAAAAACTGTAAAGCAGACCAAAATAGAAGTAAACCGGGAGATAAAGTCAGAAGCATTTTAGAGGAAGAATGAAAGAATAAACAGGAGATGGAGGTTGGCATTTGGCTACAGTTTTATTATTTCTTAGAGAATGAGAGAGTTTTCCATCTGCTGATTTGCTCTCAAAATGGCCACATCAACTCCTGCTGGGCCAGTCCAAAGGTAGGAGCTGGGAATCCATCCGGGTCTCCCATCTGGATGCAGGGGCCCAAGCACTTGGGCCATCCTCCACTGCTTTCCCAGACACACTAACACGGAGCTGGATTGAAAGTGGAAAAGCCAGGACCTGAACCAGTGCTCATATGAGCATGCTGGCATCACAAGTAATGGCTTAACACACTGCACTGTAACATTAGGCCCAGTGAATCTATGGGAGAATAATGATGTCTTCAACAGGAAACTGAGGAAAGGGCATTTTTCTTTGGTAAAATATGACTATAGTTAGAAATGCTCACTGAATTTTCCTGTAGGCCATTTACAGTTCTGGGTGCTCTCCACCCTGGTCTCGTATAAGCTCTACTGCAACCCTGCGAGGTACTCCCCCTTGTATGTGCCATCTTGAGGATAAGAAACTGAGGCAGACAGCTTGTTTGTCACAGTGGTTAAGACATCACGGGTGTGGGGCCCGGCGTGGTGGCGCAGTGCCTAAGGTCCTCACCTTGCACGCCCCGGATCTCGGGATCCCATGTGGGCCCCGGTTCTAATCCCGGCGGCCCCTCTTCCCATCCAGCTCCCTGCTTGTGGCCCGGGAAAGCAGTCGAGGACGGCCCAAATCTTTGGGACCCTGCACCCGCGTGGGAGACCCGGAAGAGGCTCCTGGCTTCGGATTGGCATAGTATCGACCATTGAGCTCACTTGGGGAGTGAATCATTGGACGGAAGATCTTCCTCTCTGTCTCTCCTCTCTGTATATCTGCCTTTCCAATAAAAAAAAATAATAAAAAAAGAAATCTTTAAAAAAAAAAAGACATCACAGGTGTGATGATGCTTGGGGCATCTGCCCTGCCTCCCATAGCAGGAGCACCTGGCTTGGCTTCTGATCCAGTTCCCAGATAACTGAGACCTAAGGAAACAGCAGGTAATGGCTTAGGTGCTTGGGTCCCTGCCATGTTCCCAGCTCCTGGCTTCAGCCTGCTCCAACCCCAACCATTATGAGCATCTGTGGGCAGGACCCAGCAGATGGAAGAGCTTTCTTTCTTTCCCCCTCTATCTCTGTCTCTCTGCTCTTCAAATAAATAATTTCGAAGAAGTGATATGTGGCTGAAAAAGAGGGCCGTAGGGGTTAAAGTACTCGGTGACAGTAACACGCATGTTTCAATGGGGTGCTGACGTGGGATCCTGGGAGCTTCGGTCCAGAGGCCAACACCCAGCTGCTGCCCCATTCTGCGGTGTACAGCAGCTATATTTGGGCATGGCTTCTTCACCACTTGCCACTTTGGGAAATGTCCATTCAGCTGCCCCCTCCTGTCTCAGCTGAGTGTCTGCAGGCAGGGAGGAGAAGGGACAAGATGGGCAATCTTCTGGCCAGCCTGTCCTAAAGATCTGGTGATGAGGTTGCGGAAATGGATTGTGCGAATCCACTTCCTGTCTGCAAATCTGGAATGAGGAAAGAGGCTGCTTGTGGAGGACAGAGGAAGTGAGGGGCCACCTTGTCCCGGCCCCGCCTGAGACTTTCCTGAGCACTTGTGACCTGTGAGCTTCCTCATCCTGAGATGGTTTGGCCTCTGCTCTTGGTGCCCAAATAGTTTAACTCTGAGTCAGATTTTATCCAGCGGCTGGTGCTGTGACATATCAGGCTAAGCTTCCACTTGTGGTGCCAGCATCCTGTAAGGGTGCCAGTTCAAATCCTGGTGGTTCCACTTCTGATTCAGCTTCCTGATAATGCACCTGGGAAAGCAGTAGAGGATGACCTGAGTCCTTGAAGCCCGTGCACCCACAAGAAAGAGCCAGAAGATGCTTCTCATTTCCGGTTTCGCACCTGCCCAGCTCCAGCTATTGTGACCATTGTTGGGGAGCAAACTAGCACATGGAATCTCTCTCTCTCTGCAACTGTTTCAAATAAATAAGTAAAAATAAATAATTAAACAAATAAATAAATGCTTGTAAAAAAATTCATCCAGACTCACTGAAAAATAAACAAAATTCATCAGCTGGGACATCTATCTCTGTGTCTGTCTCTCTGTGCCTTTCAAAATAAAATTAATCTTTTTTGAGTTTTTAAAAATCTACAGTTTTTAATAACTCCCAGTAATTACCCCCTTTTAGAATCAGATGTTATGTTCAAGCATTTAGGTAGGCCACCGTCAAAAGATGCTAATAAAACCAATCTATTATGAACAAAATACGGGTTCATTATGAAAATACCTCCAGGGAACAGTCATTTGTACAAGAGAGATGGCCCAAGTTCAGATTCAAGGAGATGTATGATGAATTCATCCAACAAAGGCCCTTTGGTTCCTAAAGTCATGTGTACCAATATCTCCTTTCCTGCAGTGTGCTGAATTAATGCAGGCTTTGTTTTTTACCTGCTGGTTATGATGCTTTTTTTAAAGATTTATTTATTTATTCCTATGAGATGCTGGCAATGCAGCAGCAGTTTTTTTTTTTAATTAATTAAATTGTATTATATGACACAGTTGTATAGGTACTGGGATTCTCCCCACCCCTCCCGTAACCCTTCCTGTTGGGAGTTTACTTCTGCTTAGTTCCAAGATGGTGCATGGCGCCATGCCAAAGCACCACCAGTTGTATACAGGTTTAAGGAAGTCTCTTCCCATTGGCTGTGCACGTAGACAGCGCATGACCTGTTTGAGGACTGGTGTGTGCTGTGCATGTTGGAATGACCTTTATGCAGATTGGTTTATGCTGTGTATTTATGCCTGTGCTCTTCCTTCCCGGGAGGAGAGGGAGAAGTATGCCGGAGAAATAAATGTTGAGCATCTTGTTACCGAGTGTGGAGTGTCCTTTCAACAGGTTGAAGAGGGAAGAACTCCATAACTGGTGCCATGACTCACATAGATATCAAGGAAAAAGAGGTAAGCAGCTGGGTCAGTATCCCAGGAAGCCCTGCTGAGCGGATACGTGCACGGAATTTTTGCAGGGTAGCGACAATAAAGATCGCAGCTTAGTGATGATAAAGCTGGGGTGTAGCATGGGGAACTTGTCCTCCACCACGCAGATGCAACACCTGTTGCAACAGATCTTAAAGAAACACGGGGCTCCCGTAAAAGCAAAGACTATACTTTTGTTTTTGCAAATGGTGACAGAGGTAGCGCCCTGGTTCCTGGAAGAGGGGTTGCTCAACCTACCCCAGTGGGAACATCTTGGGAGGGACCAAGTGAAAGAGCCGAGTGAAAGAGCCCTTTTCCTCCCGGCTCAGTTGGCTTCTGGACACTAATCAAACAGTGTCTGAATGGTAAGACAGAAAAATTCAAGGAACTTTTAGAAGAAGGACACTCGGTGCTGCAGGAGATGCAAGAGGAAGCTACTTCACGAGGGGCGGCTAGTGATTCAGAGTCAGGTTCAGAGGGCAAGGAAGGAGCCTCCGGAAGTGACTTAGATGAGCTAGTATACAAGATGGAAAGAGCATCCGTGAGTCGGTCTAAGATGTTTTCCTGGTTGCCTAGACATCCCTTGCGTGATCGGCGCTTGGCTCCTACAGCCCCACCCTGGGAGGATGGTAGATGGGAACATCACCACTACCCAGAACCCTACTCCTGGAAGGAACTGTGTGCTCCGGGGCAGGTGTTTCCAGTATTGGAGAACCGGATGCAGAATCCCGCAGTTCGTTCATGGGCCCCTATGGATTTTCAGTTATTGAAGGACCTGAAAAGCGCAGTAGATGCCTATGGTGTACATGCTCCATTCACATTCTATTCTGGAGCAGCTCGCTAATTTCGCCTTAACACCGGATGATTAGAAGAATGCGGCCTGTGCCTGTCTCTCTCCTGGACAGTATTTAGCCTGGAGAGCTGCTTGCCGTGAACTTGTGGTCGACACAGCTCGGCGTAATGCCCGAGCTGGAAATTCGGCATGGAATACGGATATGCTGTTGGGAGAGGGTCCTCGCGCAGGCCAAGACAACCAAATGGATTATCCTGAGCCAGTGTATGCCCAAATAGCCACCATAGAAAAAATGCCTGGAAAGCCTTGCAAAGCAAAGGGGACGTAAGATTTTCCACTTCTAAGGTCACTCAGGGACTCAACGAGCCTTATGCAGATTTTGTGAGCTGCTTAATGTAGGTGGCAGGGAAATTGTTCCCAGATGTGGAGCAAGACAAGCCTTTGTTTGTTATCCGACCATGATGGAAATGATGCACATATCCAATATTCATACACGTGGACTACTGACTGATGGTCAATAACAAACATTTATTCATAGCATCGGGCTTTTATAGACTCGAGTCACATATGACAAGAGAGAAGGGTGGGAGGAATTTACATATCAAGCACAAGAGGGAGTAGACTTGAGATTATGGGAGTTCCCATAAGCCTGTCTCTATTGCGTCCACAAAGGCAGCAGATGATCTCAGACACCACAGGGAACCATGCATGCAACATGGAAAGTTCCACAACACCAGGCTCCTCCTTCTCCTCCTTCTACTTTTCTCCTCCTCCTCCTTCTTTTTCTTCTCTTTCTCCTCCTTCTCCTCTGGCTACCCATGTGGTCATCCTACAGCACACTCTTCTTCTCTCATGATCTTGTCTGCCTGCAAGGCCTGGGCCAGCCTCCTCCTTGCCTTCTTCACCTTCCAGGCCTGCCGCTGGATGTCTCCAGCAGTCACCTGCCCACTGGAGGGCTGCTGGGACAGACCCATATCCACCAGGGGAACAAACGTGCACCAATCTGTGGCTGGGCTAGCGGTGCACTTAGGCGTGCTCTTCTGATGCCCAGCCCCAGCAGACACTGCTGATGCGTCTGGGATTCTGCGTGTAGGCATTTGGCTGGCGTTGGCAAAGTCCAAGGGGCTCAGTAGTTGTCCCTCGCTGCTGCAGGCCTGGAGTCCCTGCAGCCTCTGGAGTGCACACCGCTGCTGTGGCTTCTGCAGGGTAGCCTCTTCCGGCGACCTTCGGACCTTGTTGTGTGGGTGGGCAGTGACACGGGTGACTGGCCTCTGGAATATGCAACTTGTGAGCCTTCTGGAGAGCACACAGTCAACAGCACGCACCCGCGGCTTCCTCCGCAGCCTGTTGGGGATCATACTTCTTCGCAGCCTCCCCTGAAAGAGCAAGAAGAAAGGGGCAATGGGAGCAGAGTGGCAAGCCAGGGCTGCTTGCTGTAGGAAGGTGTGCAGTGACAGCTGGTCCCCTTGCACGGTGGAGGGAACGTTGGGATGTTCCTCACTGTCACAATTAAGGTTTGGGCCTCAGGACTCTAGCATGTCAGGAAGTTTGTGGAGACTAGAATGGAAACATGCATGCAGTTTTGAGGATAGGTACATGTTTATTTGAAATTCACCTTGACAGACAAAACAAAGGGAGAGAGCGAGAGATGCTCAGTCTCATTCCCCATACACCTGTCATCGCTAGGCCTGGGTCAGGACAACCTCAGGAGCCACATCATCTGTCCTGGTCTCTTGGGAAGGTGGCACGTAACCATACACTGGAGCCATGGTGCCTGCCACCTGCGTGCCTAGGCAGGAGGATGCACTGGATGGGGTGGAGGTGATTCCTTCCCAGGCAATCCAACACTGACTGAGCTGTCCCATACCAGGAGCCATTCAGGACACCTGGGACCTCACTTTGAGACCAACTGATCTTCCTGCTCCCCAATGGAGATTCTGGGAGACAGCAAGAAAACAGGGAGAGAGAACCAGGACCCTAGTGAGGGTCTAGCATGCACATGAGAGCTATGAAGTCATCTGGATATAAAACAAACAAACACAACAACAACCACAAGCCTAGGATATCTGCCAAGAAATTTATCCACAGAAGAGAATAACTGTTGCAGTGAAGAATCAAATAGCATTCCACTTCCTGTGTTATCAGCTCTAACAACAGTAATTTAAAAAATAAATTAAAAAAAAAATAGCAGGGGGAAGGGCAGATGCCTGACTCAGGGTTCAATCAGTTAGTTGCTTGTGACAACTGAATCCCATAGGGGTTGTGGTCTGAGCCCTAGTTACTCATAATCAGATGCAGCGCACTTCCGTGACACCTGGGTAATTAGCAAAGGATGGTTCCAGTGCTTGAATCCAGCAACCCCATGGACAGCAGTACAAAATTCGAGGCTCCTCACCTCACCCTGGCCCAGCCCACAACATTTGCACCATTTCGAGAGTGAAGCATCAGATGGAGGATGCTCTCTACCAGCATGCAACTCAACTCTACCTTTCAAATAAACAAATCAATGTGCAAGCAAGCTTGCTTCAGTCATCACACAAGTTCCACAGACAGAAGTGCACACTGCACTGACCCTCACTCATTTAGCACCAGGGAGGGAAACTCCACGAAGTACCACTGTCTCAGGAGCAACTTTGGCTCAGGGGAAAAGGACACGCATGATGCTTTTGCTGTGCCTGTCGGCTCTCTACTTACCAGAGTAGGCTGAGTTGGAAAAGAGTCGGGCCTGCTTCCTTCCATGGCTATAGCATTGGCTTTGTTCGCTCAGTGTGGACACGCTGACGGCTGGTGGCACCCTGGCAAGTGTGTGGATGTCTGCTGCTGGCTCCTCCTTTATACAGGAAGACATGGAGTAATCCCATCCCAGGACATCTCCCAGGTCACCGCCCTCAGGGGACAATCTCATCAGTGAACAATCCCAACATGATGGGATTTTTTAGACTTATGCATTTCTATTGGAAATTCTGAAGAGCAGGTGAGTCAGAGAGGTAAATCTCACCAATGGATGCCCAAAAACTGTAAAGCAGACCAAAATAGAAATAAACCGGGAGATAAAGTCAGAAGCATTTTAGAGGAAGAATGAAAGAATAAACAGGAGATGGAGGTTGGCATTTGGCTACAGTTTTATTATTTCTTAGAGAATGAGAGAGTTTTCCATCTGCTGATTTGCTCTCAAAATGGCCACATCAACTCCTGCTGGGCCAGTCCAAAGGTAGGAGCTGGGAATCCATCTGGGTCTCCCATCTGGATGCAGGGGCCCAAGCACTTGGGCCATCCTCCACTGCTTTCCCAGACACACTAACAGGGAGCTGGATTGAAAGTGGAAAAGCCAGGACCTGAACCAGTGCTCATATGAGCATGCTGGCATCACAAGTAATGGCTTAACACACTGCACTGTAACATTAGGCCCAGTGAATCTATGGGAGAATAATGATGTCTTCAACAGGAAACTGAGGAAAGGGCATTTTTCTTTGGTAAAATATGACTATAGTTAGAAATGCTCACTGAATTTTCCTGTAGGCCATTTACAGTTCTGGGTGCTCTCCACCCTGGTCTCGTATAAGCTCTACTGCAACCCTGCGAGGTACTCCCCCTTGTATGTGCCATCTTGAGGATAAGAAACTGAGGCAGACAGCTTGTTTGTCACAGTGGTTAAGACATCACGGGTGTGGGGCCCGGCGTGGTGGCGCAGTGCCTAAGGTCCTCACCTTGCACGCCCCGGATCTCGGGATCCCATGTGGGCCCCGGTTCTAATCCCGGCGGCCCCTCTTCCCATCCAGCTCCCTGCTTGTGGCCCGGGAAAGCAGTCGAGGACGGCCCAAATCTTTGGGACCCTGCACCCGCGTGGGAGACCCGGAAGAGGCTCCTGGCTTCGGATTGGCATAGTATCGACCATTGAGCTCACTTGGGGAGTGAATCATTGGACGGAAGATCTTCCTCTCTGTCTCTCCTCTCTGTATATCTGCCTTTCCAATAAAAAAAATAATAAAAAAAGAAATCTTTAAAAAAAAAAAGACATCACAGGTGTGATGATGCTTGGGGCATCTGCCCTGCCTCCCATAGCAGGAGCACCTGGCTTGGCTTCTGATCCAGTTCCCAGATAACTGAGACCTAAGGAAACAGCAGGTAATGGCTTAGGTGCTTGGGTCCCTGCCATGTTCCCAGCTCCTGGCTTCAGCCTGCTCCAACCCCAACCATTATGAGCATCTGTGGGCAGGACCCAGCAGATGGAAGAGCTTTCTTTCTTTCCCCCTCTATCTCTGTCTCTCTGCTCTTCAAATAAATAATTTCGAAGAAGTGATATGTGGCTGAAAAAGAGGGCCGTAGGGGTTAAAGTACTCGGTGACAGTAACACGCATGTTTCAATGGGGTGCTGACGTGGGATCCTGGGAGCTTCGGTCCAGAGGCCAACACCCAGCTGCTGCCCCATTCTGCGGCGTACAGCAGCTATATTTGGGCATGGCTTCTTCACCACTTGCCACTTTGGGAAATGTCCATTCAGCTGCCCCCTCCTGTCTCAGCTGAGTGTCTGCAGGCAGGGAGGAGAAGGGACAAGATGGGCAATCTTCTGGCCAGCCTGTCCTAAAGATCTGGTGATGAGGTTGCGGAAATGGATTGTGCGAATCCACTTCCTGTCTGCAAATCTGGAATGAGGAAAGAGGCTGCTTGTGGAGGACAGAGGAAGTGAGGGGCCACCTTGTCCCGGCCCCGCCTGAGACTTTCCTGAGCACTTGTGACCTGTGAGCTTCCTCATCCTGAGATGGTTTGGCCTCTGCTCTTGGTGCCCAAATAGTTTAACTCTGAGTCAGATTTTATCCAGCGGCTGGTGCTGTGACATATCAGGCTAAGCTTCCACTTGTGGTGCCAGCATCCTGTAAGGGTGCCAGTTCAAATCCTGGTGGTTCCACTTCTGATTCAGCTTCCTGATAATGCACCTGGGAAAGCAGTAGAGGATGACCTGAGTCCTTGAAGCCCGTGCACCCACAAGAAAGAGCCAGAAGATGCTTCTCATTTCCGGTTTCGCACCTGCCCAGCTCCAGCTATTGTGACCATTGTTGGGGAGCAAACTAGCACATGGAATCTCTCTCTCTCTGCAACTGTTTCAAATAAATAAGTAAAAATAAATAATTAAACAAATAAATAAATGCTTGTAAAAAAATTCATCCAGACTCACTGAAAAATAAACAAAATTCATCAGCTGGGACATCTATCTCTGTGTCTGTCTCTCTGTGCCTTTCAAAATAAAATTAATCTTTTTTGAGTTTTTAAAAATCTACAGTTTTTAATAACTCCCAGTAATTACCCCCTTTTAGAATCAGATGTTATGTTCAAGCATTTAGGTAGGCCACCGTCAAAAGATGCTAATAAAACCAATCTATTATGAACAAAATACGGGTTCATTATGAAAATACTTCCAGGGAACAGTCATTTGTACAAGAGAGATGGCCCAAGTTCAGATTCAAGGAGATGTATGATGAATTCGTCCAACAAAGGCCCTTTGGTTCCTAAAGTCATGTGTACCAATATCTCCTTTCCTGCAGTGTGCTGAATTAATGCAGGCTTTGTTTTTTACCTGCTGGTTATGATGCTTTTTTTTTTTTTTAAGATTTATTTTTATTATTTTTTTCATTGGAAAGGCAGATATACAGAGAGGAGAGACAGAGAGGAAGATCTTCCATCCGATGATTCACTCCCCAAGTGAGCGCAACGGGCCGATACTATGCCGATCCGAAGCCAGGAGCCTCTTCTGGGTCTCCCACACGGGTGCAGGTTCCCAAAGCTTTGGGCTGTCCTCGACTGCTTTCCCAGGCCACAGGCAGGGAGCTGGAAGGGAAGCGGGGCTGCCGGGATTAGAACCGGCGCCCCTATGGGATCCCGGGCGTGCTAGGCGAGGACCTTTAACCACTTGCGCCACTGCGCCGGGCCCATGATGCTTTTTTTAAAGATTTATTTATTTATTCCTATGAGATGCTGGCAATGCAGCAACAGTTTTTTTTTAAAATTAATTAAATTGTATTATATGACACAGTTGTATAGGTACTGGGATTCCCCCCACCCCTCCCGTAACCCTTCCTGTTGCGGGTTTACTTCTGCTTAGTTCCAAGATAGTGCATGGCGCCATGCCAAAGCACCACCAGTTGTATACAGGTTTAAGGAAGTCTCTTCCCATTGGCTGTGCACGTGGACAGCGCATGACCTGTTTGAGGATTGGTGTGTGCTGTGCATGTTGGAATGACCTTTATGCAGATTGGTTTATGCTGTGTACTTATGCCTGTGCTCTTCCTTCCCGGGAGGAGAGGGAGAAGTATGCCGGAGAAATAAATGTTGAGCATCTTGTTACCGAGTGTGGAGTGTCCTTTCAACAGGTTGAAGAGGGAAGAACTCCATAACTGGTGCCATGACTCACATAGATATCAAGGAAAAAGAGGTAAGCAGCTGGGTCAGTATCCCAGGAAGCCCTGCTGAGCGGATACGTGCACGGAATTTTTGCAGGGTAGCGACAATAAAGATCGCAGCTTAGTGATGATAAAGCTGGGGTGTAGCATGGGGAACTTGTCCTCCACCACGCAGATGCAACACCTGTTGCAACAGATCTTAAAGAAACACGGGGCTCCCGTAAAAGCAAAGACTATACTTTTGTTTTTGCAAATGGTGACAGAGGTAGCGCCCTGGTTCCTGGAAGAGGGGTTGCTCAACCTACCCCAGTGGGAACATCTTGGGAGGGACCAAGTGAAAGAGCCGAGTGAAAGAGCCCTTTTCCTCCCGGCTCAGTTGGCTTCTGGACACTAATCAAACAGTGTCTGAATGGTAAGACAGAAAAATTCAAGGAACTTTTAGAAGAGGGACACTCGGTGCTGCAGGAGATGCAAGAGGAAGCTACTTCACGAGGGGCGGCTAGTGATTCAGAGTCAGGTTCAGAGGGCAAGGAAGGAGCCTCCGGAAGTGACTTAGATGAGCTAGTATACAAGATGGAAAGAGCATCCGTGAGTCGGTCTAAGATGTTTTCCTGGTTGCCTAGACATCCCTTGCGTGATCGGCCCTTTGGCTCCTACAGCCCCACCCTGGGAGGATGGTAGATGGGAACATCACCACTACCCAGAACCCTACTCCTGGAAGGAACTGTGTGCTCCGGGGCAGGTGTTTCCAGTATTGGAGAACCGGATGCAGAATCCCGCAGTTCGTTCATGGGCCCCTATGGATTTTCAGTTATTGAAGGACCTGAAAAGCGCAGTAGATGCCTATGGTGTACATGCTCCATTCACATTCTACTCTGGAGCAGCTCGCTAATAGCACCTTAACACCGGATGATTAGAAGAATGCGGCCTGTGCCTGTCTCTCTCCTGGACAGTATTTAGTCTGGAGAGCTGCTTGCTGTGAACTTGTGATCGACACAGCTCGGTGTAATGCCCGAGCTGGAAATTCGGCATGGAATATGGATGTGCTCTTGGGAGAGGGTCCTCGCGCAGGCCAAGACAACCAAATGGATTATCCTGAGCCAGTGTATGCCCAAATAGCCACCATAGAAAAAATGCCTGGAAAGCCTTGCAAAGCAAAGGGGACGTAAGATTTTCCATTTCTAAGGTCACTCAGGGACTCAATCAGCCTTATGCAGATTTTGTGAGCTGCTTAATGTAGGTGGCAGGGAAATTGTTCCCAGATGTGGAGCAAGACAAGCCTTTGTTTGTTATCCGACCATGATGGAAATGATGCACACATCCAATATTCATACACGTGGACTACTGACTGATGGTCAATAACAAACATTTATTCATAGCATCGGGCTTTTATAGACTCGAGTCACATATGACAAGAGAGAAGGGTGGGAGGAATTTACATATCAAGCACAAGAGGGAGTAGACTTGAGATTATGGGAGTTCCCATAAGCCTGTCTCTATTGCGTCCACAAAGGCAGCAGATGATCTCAGACACCAAGGGAATCATGCATGCAACATGGAAAGTTCCACAACACCAAGCTCTTCCTTCTCCTCCTTCTACTTTTCTCCTCCTCCTCCTTCTTTTTCTTCTCTTTCTCCTCCTTCTCCTCTGGCTACCCATGTGGTCATCCTACAGCACACTCTTCTTCTCTCATGATCTTGTCTGCCTGCAAGGCCTGGGCCAGCCTCCTCCTTGCCTTCTTCACCTTCCAGGCCTGCCGCTGGATGTCTCCAGCAGTCACCTGCCCACTGGAGGGCTGCTGGGACAGACCCATATCCACCAGGGGAACAAACGTGCACCAATCTGTGGCTGGGCTAGAGGTGCACTTAGGCCTGCTCTTCTGATGCCCAGCCCCAGCGGACACTGCTGATGTGCCTGGGATTCTGCGTGTAGGCGTTTGGCTGGCGTTGGCAAAGTCCAAGGGGCTCAGTAGTTGTCCCTCGCTGCTGCAGGCCTGGAGTCCCTGCAGCCTCTGGAGTGCACACCGCTGCTGTGGCTTCTGCAGGGTAGCCTCTTCCGGCGACCTTCGGACCTTGTTGTGTGGGTGGGCAGTGACACGGGTGACTGGCCTCTGGAATATGCAACTTGTGAGCCTTCTGGAGAGCACACAGTCAACAGCACGCACCCGCGGCTTCCTCCGCAGCCTGTTGGGGATCATACTTCTTCGCAGCCTCCCCTGAAAGAGCAAGAAGAAAGGGGCAATGGGAGCAGAGTGGCAAGCCAGGGCTGCTTGCTGTAGGAAGGTGTGCAGTGACAGCTGGTCCCCTTGCACGGTGGAGGGAACTTTGGGATGTTCCTCACTGTCACAATTAAGGTTTGGGCCTCAGGACTCTAGCATGTCAGGAAGTTTGTGGAGACTAGAATGGAAACATGCATGCAGTTTTGAGGATAGGTACATGTTTATTTGAAATTCACCTTGACAGACAAAACAAAGGGAGAGAGCGAGAGATGCTCAGTCTCATTCCCCATACACCTGTCACTGCTAGGCCTGGGTCAGGACAACCTCAGGAGCCACATCATCTGTCCTGGTCTCTTGGGAAGGTGGCACGTAACCATACACTGGAGCCATGGTGCCTGCCACCTGCGTGCCTAGGCAGGAGGATGCACTGGATGGGGTGGAGGTGATTCCTTCCCAGGCAATCCAACACTGACTGAGCTGTCCCAAACCAGGAGCCATTCAGGACACCTGGGACCTCACTTTGAGACCAACTGATCTTCCTGCTCCCCAATGGAGATTCTGGGAGACAGCAAGAAAACAGGGAGAGAGAACTAGGACCCTAGTGAGGATCTAGCATGCACATGAGAGCTATGAAGTCATCTGGATATAAAACAAACAAACATAACAACAACAGCCACAAGTCTAGCATATCTGCCAAGAAATTTATCCACAGAAGAGAATAACTGTTGCAGTGAAGAATCAAATAGCATTCCACTTCCTGTGTTATCAGCTCTAACAACAGTAATTAAAAAATAAATTAAAAAAAAAATAACAGGGGGGAAGGGCAGATGCCTGACTCAGGGTTCAATCAATTAGTTGCTTGTGACAACTGAATCCCATAGGGGTTGTGGTCTGAGCCCTAGTTACTCATAATCACATGCAGCGCACTTCCGTGACAATTGGGTAATTAGCAAAGGATGGTTCCAGTGCTTGAATCCAGCAACCCCATGGACAGCAGTACAAAATTCGAGGCTCCTCACCTCACCCTGGCCCAGCCCACAACATTTGCACCATTTCGAGAGTGAAGCATCAGATGGAGGATGCTCTCTACCAGCATGCAACTCAACTCTACCTTTCAAATAAACAAATCAATGTGCAAGCAAGCTTGCCTCGGTCATCACACAAGTTCCACAGACAGAAGTGCACACTGCACTGACCCTCACTCATTTAGCACCAGGGAGGGAAACTCCACGAAGTACCACTGTCTCAGGAGCAACTTTGGCTCAGGGGAAAAGGACACGCATGATGCTTTTGCTGTGCCTGTCGGCTCTCTACTTACCAGAGTAGGCTGAGTTGGAAAAGAGTCGGGCCTGCTTCCTTCCATGGCCATAGCGTTGGCTTTGTTCGCTCAGTGTGGACACGCTGACGGCTGGTGGCACCCTGGCAAGTGTGTGGATGTCTGCTGCTGGCTCCTCCTTTATACAGGAAGACATGGAGTAATCCCATCCCAGGACATCTCCCAGGTCACCGCCCTCAGGGGACAATCTCATCAGTGAACAATCCCAACATGATGGGATTTTTTAGACTTATGCATTTCTATTGGAAATTCTGAAGAGCAGCTGAGTCAGAGAGGTAAATCTCTTGCCTGCTGACTCACTCTCCACCTGGCTGCAGCTGCTGTAATGTCGCTGCCCTGCACTGATGCACTTGGTCCATGGAGCCTATAATAACACGCGTGCATGAATGTTATCCAGCCAGTTGTCACGCTGTGCTCGCTGACCTTCTAGGGTCACATTGTCCTTCTACACTGGAGCTTAGGCAATCAGAAACCAGGAGCCAGGAGGTTGTTCAGGGTCTCCCACATAGGAAGAGTCCCAAAGCTTTGGTCTTCCTAAACTGTTTTCCCAGGCCAAAGCATGGAGCTGGATGGGAAGCGCGTCCTACGAGATATAAACCAGCACCATTTGGGATGTGGGTACATGCAAGATAAGTACTTTTTGCCACTAGGCTACTGTGCTGGGCACAAGGGAAAATATTTAAAAAATAGATAAATAGATGACAGATAGATGGATACACGCACACACACATATATATCCAGGGAACTTCTCTACCATTTGACTCTGGGCATGCTTGGATGGAACAGCGCCCGCTAGGGTACTCCTCTCCCATTCAAACTCTGGGCATAGCTGCATGGAGCCTGCAACTGCTGGGGCACCCACTCCCATCCAAACTCTGGGCGTGGGTGCATGGAGCAGAGCCTGGTGGCTGGCTTTGTGGCCAGCTCTACAACATGTCTTGTCCTCTGGAATGTCCCTGGCTCTGGCCTAGCACACTGTACCCTACTATGGCTCCATCTCTCTGCTGCACCTGCACTGCTCTGGGCCACACAGATGCACAATGACTCAAGCTGTCCAGATCCTGGGGCCAGGAACATCCCATCTCTATCTTTTAGAACTCCTAAGCTTCTCTGCATGGGAGAGAAATGTCCTTTGCTCTGACAGAAACTCTCAAAAGTTGTTTTGAAATAAGCAAACAAACTAATAACGAACTAAAGAGCTAAACTAAACTGCAGAGTCAGCACAATACCTCAGTTAGTGAATCCTCCACTTTGTAGGACCAGCATTGCATATGGGCACCTGGTTCTCCACTTCCCATCCAGCTCCCTGGATGGGAATTGAACCATAGAATGGAAGATCTTTCTCTCTGTCTCTTTCTCTGTGTAAATCTGCCTTTCCAATAAAATAAATAAATCTGTTAAAACACACACATACCCAATGGGGCAGCAGCTAAGATATGGGGTTTGAAGCCCAGCTGTACTTCTGACCCCAGCTCCCTCTTGTGGCACACCTGAGAGGCAGCAGACTCTTGAGTACTCTGGGGCCCCAGCACTCACACAGCAAAGCTCAAAAGGAGTTCCTAGCAGCTGTTGACTTCAGTCTGGTCCAGCCCAGTTTTTGTGAGCATTGGGGACGCGAACCAACCATTGGAAGATCTCTCCCTGTCTCAAAAAAGTTCGCAATATAAAAGCAAAGCAAAGCAAATTACACTCTGCTGAGAAGGTGCCCTCCTGGCTGGCCGTGACTGGTGGTCCCTACTCCTCCAGGACCCAGCAGCTGGTGAAAGCCTGGTGCCCTTCTACTTGGGTCTGGTGCCTGTGGTTCTTTCTGGGAACTACAAGATGCAGTTCTCTTCCTTTGAGCATCAAGTTCAATCCATGCTGGGGATTCTAGAACAGTTACATGTGCAGTCCTTATAGCTGTCAGTCAACAACCAGGACCCAGCCACATCATGGTCACAGTTACCAAGCTCATGGGTGTTTGAGACCTCAACCCAGCTGGACCAACATCAGTTATTTGATTCTCCCATTTTCATTATTTCATTCTCATTTTGTGGGCCCACCCAGTGTTGTGGTGGGTAAAACCTCCCTTCCAGTGACTGTGGGGCCCTCGTCCCTACAGCATGGAGTCTTCTCTCTGGATTTCTTTTCCAGGACTGAGGGGTGGGCATGTGTATTGAGTTGGTCAGTCACCCCAGGAAGGCCAAGGACAGAACCACCCCAGAAGGCCTTGCATCCCAAGCTGATGACAGATCAATGACCAGGGCCAACACAGTGTCCCTCTGGGTATGGGGAAGCAGAGCATCATGTGAAAAATCAGTGCACATATTATACATATATATGCAAATATACACACATATACATATATACACATATGTACACACATATATATTCACATATACATACACATATATATTTGTATCCATCTATCTATCATCTATTTATCTATTTTCTTAAATATTTCCCCTTGGGCCTAGCACAGTATCCTAGTGGCAAAAAGTCCTTATCTTGCATACACCCACATCCCAAATGGTGCTGGTTTGTATCCCGCTGGACCCGCTTCCCATCCAGCTCCATGCTTTGGCCTGGGAAAACAGTTTAGGAAGACCAAAGCTTTGGGACTCTTCCTATGTGGGAGACCCTGAACAACCTCTTGGCTCCTGGTTTCTGGTTGGCTAAGCTCCAGTGTAGAAGGACATTGTGACCCTAGAAGGTTAGTGAGCACAGCACTACAACTGATTGGTTAACATTCATGCCACGCGTGTTATTATAGGCTCCATGGACCAAGTGCATCAGTGCAGGACAGCGACATTCCAGCAGCTGAAGCCAGGTGGAGAGTGAGTCAGCAGGCAGGAGATTTACCTCTCTGACTCACCTGCTCTTCAGAATTTCCAATAGAAATGCATAAGTCTAAAAAATCCCATCATGTTGGGATTGTTCACTGATGAGATTGTCCCCTGAGGGCGGTGACCTGGGAGATGTCCTGGGATGGGATTACTCCATGTCTTCCTGTATAAAGGAGGAGCCAGCAGCAGACATCCACACACTTGCCAGGGTGCCACCAGCCGTCAGCGTGTCCACACTGAGCGAACAAAGCCAACGCTATGGCCATGGAAGGAAGCAGGCCCGACTCTTTTCCAACTCAGCCTACTCTGGTAAGTAGAGAGCCGACAGGCACAGCAAAAGCATCATGCGTGTCCTTTTCCCCTGAGCCAAAGTTGCTCCTGAGACAGTGGTACTTCGTGGAGTTTCCCTCCCTGGTGCTAAATGAGTGAGGGTCAGTGCAGTGTGCACTTCTGTCTGTGGAACTTGTGTGATGACCGAGGCAAGCTTGCTTGCACATTGATTTGTTTATTTGAAAGGTAGAGTTGAGTTGCATGCTGGTAGAGAGCATCCTCCATCTGATGCTTCACTCGAAATGGTGCAAATGTTGTGGGCTGGGCCAGGGTGAGGTGAGGAGCCTCGAATTTTGTACTGCTGTCCATGGGGTTGCTGGATTCAAGCACTGGAACCATCCTTTGCTAATTACCCAGGTGTCACGGAAGTGCGCTGCATCTGATTATGAGTAACTAGGGCTCAGACCACAACCCCTATGGGATTCAGTTGTCACAAGCAACTAATTGATTGAACCCTGAGTCAGGCATCTGCCCTTCCCCCCTGTTATTTTTTTTTTAATTTATTTTTTAATTACTGTTGTTAGAGCTGATAACACAGGAAGTGGAATGCTATTTGATTCTTTACTGCAACAGTTATTCTCTTCTGTGGATAAATTTCTTGGCAGATATCCTAGGCTTGTGGTTGTTGTTGTTATGTTTGTTTGTTTTTATCCAGATGACTTCATAGCTCTCATGTGCATGCTAGATCCTCACTAGGGTCCTGGTTCTCTCTCCCTGTTTTCTTGCTGTCTCCCAGAATCTCCATTGGGGAGCAGGAAGATCAGTTGGTCTCAAAGTGAGGTCCCAGGTGTCCTGAATGGCTCCTGGTTTGGGACAGCTCAGTCAGTGTTGGATTGCCTGGGAAGGAATCACCTCCACCCCATCCAGTGCATCCTCCTGCCTAGGCACGCAGGTGGCAGGCACCATGGCTCCAGTGTATGGTTATGTGCCACCTTCCCAAGAGACCAGGACAGATGATGTGGCTCCTGAGGTTGTCCTGACCCAGGCCTAGCGGGGTGACAGGTGTAGGGGGAGCGAGACTGAGCATCTCTCGCTCTCTCCCTTTGTTTTGTCTGTCAAGGTGAATTTCAAATAAACATGTACCTATCCTCAAAACTGCATGCATGTTTCCATTCTAGTCTCCACAAACTTCCTGACATGCTAGAGTCCTGAGGCCCAAACCTTAATTGTGACAGTGAGGAACATCCCAAAGTTCCCTCCACCGTGCAAGGGGACCAGCTGTCACTGCACACCTTCCTACAGCAAGCAGCCCTGGCTTGCCACTCTGCTCCCATTGCCCCTTTCTTCTTGCTCTTTCAGGGGAGGCTGCGAAGAAGTATGATCCCCAACATGCTGCGGAGGAAGCCGCGGGTGCGTGCTGTTGACTGTGTGCTCTCCAGAAGGCTCACAAGTTGCATATTCCAGAGGCCAGTCACCCGTGTCACTGCCCACCCACACAACAAGGTCCGAAGGTCGCCGGAAGAGGCTACCCTGCAGAAGCCACAGCAGCGGTGTGCACTCCAGAGGCTGCAGGGACTCCAGGCCTGCAGCAGCGAGGGACAACTACTGAGCCCCTTGGACTTTGCCAACGCCAGCCAAACGCCTACACGCAGAATCCCAGGCACATCAGCAGTGTCCGCTGGGGCTGGGCATCAGAAGAGCAGGCCTAAGTGCACCTCTAGCCCAGCCACAGATTGGTGCACGTTTGTTCCCCTGGTGGATATGGGTCTGTCCCAGCAGCCCTCCAGTGGGCAGGTGACTGCTGGAGACATCCAGCGGCAGGCCTGGAAGGTGAAGAAGGCAAGGAGGAGGCTGGCCCAGGCCTTGCAGGCAGACAAGATCATGAGAGAAGAAGAGTGTGCTGCAGGATGACCACATGGGTAGCCAGAGGAGAAGGAGGAGAAAGAGAAGAAAAAGAAGAAGGAGGAGGAGGAGAAAAGTAGAAGGAGGAGAAGGAAGAGCCTGGTGTTGTGGAACTTTCCATGTTGCATGCATGATTCCCTGTGGTGTCTGGGATCATCTTCTGCCTTTGTGACGCAATAGAGACAGGCTTATGGGAACTCCCATAATCTCAAGTCTACTCCCTCTTGTGCTTGATATGTAAATTCCTCCCACCCTTCTCTCTTGTCATATGTGACTCGAGTCTATAAAAGCCCGATGCTATGAATAAATGTTTGTTATTGACCATCAGTCAGTAGTCCACGTGTATGAATATTGGATGTGTGCATCATTTCCATCATGGTCGGATAACAAACAAAGGCTTGTCTTGCTCCACATCTGGGAACAATTTCCCTGCCACCTACATTAAGCAGCTCACAAAATCTGCATAAGGCTCGTTGAGTCCCTGAGTGACCTTAGAAGTGGAAAATCTTACGTCCCCTTTGCTTTGCAAGGCTTTCCAGGCATTTTTTCTATGGTGGCTATTTGGGCATACACTGGCTCAGGATAATCCATTTGGTTGTCTTGGCCTGCGCGAGGACCCTCTCCCAACAGCATATCCGTATTCCATGCCGAATTTCCAGCTCGGGCATTACGCCGAGCTGTGTCGATCACAAGTTCACGGCAAGCAGCTCTCCAGACTAAATACTGTCCAGGAGAGAGACAGGCACAGGCCGCATTCTTCTAATCATCCGGTGTTAAGGCGAAATTAGCGAGCTGCTCCAGAATAGAATGTGAATGGAGCATGTACACCATAGGCATCTACTGCGCTTTTCAGGTCCTTCAATAACTGAAAATCCATAGGGGCCCATGAACGAACTGCGGGATTCTGCATCCGGTTCTCCAATACTGGAAACACCTGCCCCGGAGCACACAGTTCCTTCCAGGAGTAGGGTTCTGGGTAGTGGTGATGTTCCCATCTACCATCCTCCCAGGGTGGGGCTGTAGGAGCCAAAGGGCCGATCACGCAAGGGATGTCTAGGCAACCAGGAAAACATCTTAGACCGACTCACGGATGCTCTTTCCATCTTGTATACTAGCTCATCTAAGTCACTTCCGGAGGCTCCTTCCTTGCCCTCTGAACCTGACTCTGAATCACTAGCCGCCCCTCGTGAAGTAGCTTCCTCTTGCATCTCCTGCAGCACCGAGTGTCCTTCTTCTAAAAGTTCCTTGAATTTTTCTGTCTTACCATTCAGACACTGTTTGATTAGTGTCCAGAAGCCAACTGAGCCGGGAGGAAAAGGGCTCTTTCACTCGGCTCTTTCACTTGGTCCCTCCCAAGATGTTCCCACTGGGGTAGGTTGAGCAACCCCTCTTCCAGGAACCAGGGCGCTACCTCTGTCACCATTTGCAAAAACAAAAGTATAGTCTTTGCTTTTACGGGAGCCCCGTGTTTCTTTAAGATCTGTTGCAACAGGTGTTGCATCTGCGTGGTGGAGGACAAGTTCCCCATGCTACACCCCAGCTTTATCATCACTAAGCTGCGATCTTTATTGTCGCTACCCTGCAAAAATTCCGTGCACGTATCCGCTCAGCAGGGCTTCCTGGGATACTGACCCAGCTGCTTACCTCTTTTTCCTTGATATCTATGTGAGTCATGGCACCAGTTATGGAGTTCTTCCCTCTTCAACCTGTTGAAAGGACACTCCACACTCGGTAACAAGATGCTCAACATTTATTTCTCCGGCATACTTCTCCCTCTCCTCCCGGGAAGGAAGAGCACAGGCATAAATACACAGCATAAACCAATCTGCATAAAGGTCATTCCAACATGCACAGCACACACCAGTCCTCAAACAGGTCATGCGCTGTCCACGTGCACAGCCAATGGGAAGAGACTTCCTTAAACCTGTATACCACTGGTGGTGCTTTGGCATGGCGCCATGCACCATCTTGGAACTAAGCAGAAGTAAACTCCCAACAGGAAGGGTTACGGGAGGGGTGGGGGGAATCCCAGTACCTATACAACTGTGTCATATAATACAATTTAATTAATTAAAAAAAAAACTGCTGCTGCATTGCCAGCATCTCATAGGAATAAATAAATAAATCTTTAAAAAAAGCATCATAACCAGCAGGTAAAAAACAAAGCCTGCATTAATTCAGCACACTGCAGGAAAGGAGATATTGGTACACATGACTTTAGGAACCAAAGGGCCTTTGTTGGATGAATTCATCATACATCTCCTTGAATCTGAACTTGGGCCATCTCTCTTGTACAAATGACTGTTCCCTGGAAGTATTTTCATAATGAACCCGTATTTTGTTCATAATAGATTGGTTTTATTAGCATCTTTTGACGGTGGCCTACCTAAATGCTTGAACATAACATCTGATTCTAAAAGGGGGTAATTACTGGGAGTTATTAAAAACTGTAGATTTTTAAAAACTCAAAAAAGATTAATTTTATTTTGAAAGGCACAGAGAGACAGACACAGAGATAGATGTCCCAGCTGATGAATTTTGTTTATTTTTCAGTGAGTCTGGATGAATTTTTTTACAAGCATTTATTTATTTGTTTAATTATTTATTTTTACTTATTTATTTGAAACAGTTGCAGAGAGAGAGAGATTCCATGTGCTAGTTTGCTCCCCAACAATGGTCACAATAGCTGGAGCTGGGCAGGTGCGAAACCGGAAATGAGAAGCATCTTCTGGCTCTTTCTTGTGGGTGCACGGGCTTCAAGGACTCAGGTCATCCTCTACTGCTTTCCCAGGTGCATTATCAGGAAGCTGAATCAGAAGTGGAACCACCAGGATTTGAACTGGCACCCTTACAGGATGCTGGCACCACAAGTGGAAGCTTAGCCTGATATGTCACAGCACCAGCCGCTGGATAAAATCTGACTCAGAGTTAAACTATTTGGGCACCAAGAGCAGAGGCCAAACCATCTCAGGATGAGGAAGCTCACAGGTCACAAGTGCTCAGGAAAGTCTCAGGCGGGGCCGGGACAAGGTGGCCCCTCACTTCCTCTGTCCTCCACAAGCAGCCTCTTTCCTCATTCCAGATTTGCAGACAGGAAGTGGATTCGCACAATCCATTTCCGCAACCTCATCACCAGATCTTTAGGACAGGCTGGCCAGAAGATTGCCCATCTTGTCCCTTCTCCTCCCTGCCTGCAGACACTCAGCTGAGACAGGAGGGGGCAGCTGAATGGACATTTCCCAAAGTGGCAAGTGGTGAAGAAGCCATGCCCAAATATAGCTGCTGTACACCGCAGAATGGGGCAGCAGCTGGGTGTTGGCCTCTGGACCGAAGCTCCCAGGATCCCACGTCAGCACCCCATTGAAACATGCGTGTTACTGTCACCGAGTACTTTAACCCCTACGGCCCTCTTTTTCAGCCACATATCACTTCTTCGAAATTATTTATTTGAAGAGCAGAGAGACAGAGATAGAGGGGGAAAGAAAGAAAGCTCTTCCATCTGCTGGGTCCTGCCCACAGATGCTCATAATGGTTGGGGTTGGAGCAGGCTGAAGCCAGGAGCTGGGAACATGGCAGGGACCCAAGCACCTAAGCCATTACCTGCTGTTTCCTTAGGTCTCAGTTATCTGGGAACTGGATCAGAAGCCAAGCCAGGTGCTCCTGCTATGGGAGGCAGGGCAGATGCCCCAAGCATCATCACACCTGTGATGTCTTTTTTTTTTTAAAGATTTCTTTTTTTATTATTTTTTTTATTGGAAAGGCAGATATACAGAGAGGAGAGACAGAGAGGAAGATCTTCCGTCCAATGATTCACTCCCCAAGTGAGCTCAATGGTCGATACTATGCCAATCCGAAGCCAGGAGCCTCTTCCGGGTCTCCCACGCGGGTGCAGGGTCCCAAAGATTTGGGCCGTCCTCGACTGCTTTCCCGGGCCACAAGCAGGGAGCTGGATGGGAAGAGGGGCCGCCGGGATTAGAACCGGGGCCCACATGGGATCCCGAGATCCGGGGCGTGCAAGGTGAGGACCTTAGGCACTGCGCCACCACGCCGGGCCCCACACCCGTGATGTCTTAACCACTGTGACAAACAAGCTGTCTGCCTCAGTTTCTTATCCTCAAGATGGCACATACAAGGGGGAGTACCTCGCAGGGTTGCAGTAGAGCTTATACGAGACCAGGGTGGAGAGCACCCAGAACTGTAAATGGCCTACAGGAAAATTCAGTGAGCATTTCTAACTATAGTCATATTTTACCAAAGAAAAATGCCCTTTCCTCAGTTTCCTGTTGAAGACATCATTATTCTCCCATAGATTCACTGGGCCTAATGTTACAGTGCAGTGTGTTAAGCCATTACTTGTGATGCCAGCATGCTCATATGAGCACTGGTTCAGGTCCTGGCTTTTCCACTTTCAATCCAGCTCCCTGTTAGTGTGTCTGGGAAAGCAGTGGAGGATGGCCCAAGTGCTTGGGCCCCTGCATCCAGATGGGAGACCCAGATGGATTCCCAGCTCCTACCTTTGGACTGGCCCAGCAGGAGTTGATGTGGCCATTTTGAGAGCAAATCAGCAGATGGAAAACTCTCTCATTCTCTAAGAAATAATAAAACTGTAGCCAAATGCCAACCTCCATCTCCTGTTTATTCTTTCATTCTTCCTCTAAAATGCTTCTGACTTTATCTCCCGGTTTATTTCTATTTTGGTCTGCTTTACAGTTTTTGGGCATCCATTGGTGAGATTTACCTCTCTGACTCACCTGCTCTTCAGAATTTCCAATAGAAATGCATAAGTCTAAAAAATCCCATCATGTTGGGATTGTTCACTGATGAGATTGTCCCCTGAGGGCGGTGACCTGGGAGATGTCCTGGGATGGGATTACTCCATGTCTTCCTGTATAAAGGAGGAGCCAGCAGCAGACATCCACACACTTGCCAGGGTGCCACCAGCCGTCAGCGTGTCCACACTGAGCGAACAAAGCCAACTATAGCCAACTGCTATAGCCATGGAAGGAAGCAGGCCCGACTCTTTTCCAACTCAGCCTACTCTGGTAAGTAGAGAGCCGACAGGCACAGCAAAAGCATCATGCGTGTCCTTTTCCCCTGAGCCAAAGTTGCTCCTGAGACAGTGGTACTTCGTGGAGTTTCCCTCCCTGGTGCTAAATGAGTGAGGGTCAGTGCAGTGTGCACTTCTGTCTGTGGAACTTGTGTGATGACTGAAGCAAGCTTGCTTGCACATTGATTTGTTTATTTGAAAGGTAGAGTTGAGTTGCATGCTGGTAGAGAGCATCCTCCATCTGATGCTTCACTCTCGAAATGGTGCAAATGTTGTGGGCTGGGCCAGGGTGAGGTGAGGAGCCTCGAATTTTGTACTGCTGTCCATGGGGTTGCTGGATTCAAGCACTGGAACCATCCTTTGCTAATTACCCAGGTGTCACGGAAGTGCGCTGCATCTGATTATGAGTAACTAGGGCTCAGACCACAACCCCTATGGGATTCAGTTGTCACAAGCAACTAACTGATTGAACCATGAGTCAGGCATCTACCCTCCACCATGGGATTTTTTTTTAATTTATTTTTTTAATTACTGTTGTTAGAGCTGATAACACAGGAAGTGGAATGCTATTTGATTCTTCACTGCAACAGTTATTCTCTTCTGTGGATAAATTTCTTGGCAGATATGCTAGACTTGTGGCTGTTGTTGTTATGTTTGTTTGTTTTATATCCAGATGACTTCATAGCTCTCATGTGCATGCTAGACCCTCACTAGGGTCCTGGTTCTCTCTCCCTGTTTTCTTGCTGTCTCCCAGAATCTCCATTGGGGAGCAGGAAGATCAGTTGGTCTCAAAGTGAGGTCCCAGGTGTCCTGAATGGCTCCTGGTATGGGACAGCTCAGTCAGTGTTGGATTGCCTGGGAAGGAATCACCTCCACCCCATCCAGTGCATCCTCCTGCCTAGGCACGCAGGTGGCAGGCACCATGGCTCCAGTGTATGGTTACGTGCCACCTTCCCAAGAGACCAGGACAGATGATGTGGCTCCTGAGGTTGTCCTGACCCAGGCCTAGCGGTGACAGGTGTATGGGGAATGAGACTGAGCATCTCTCGCTCTCTCCCTTTGTTTTGTCTGTCAAGGTGAATTTCAAATAAACATGTACCTATCCTCAAAACTGCATGCATGTTTCCATTCTAGTCTCCACAAACTTCCTGACATGCTAGAGTCCTGAAGGCCAAACCTTAATTGTGACAGTGAGGAACATCCCAACGTTCCCTCCACCGTGCAAGGGGACCAGCTGTCACTGCACACCTTCCTACAGCAAGCAGCCCTGGCTTGCCACTCTGCTCCCATTGCCCCTTTCTTCTTGCTCTTTCAGGGGAGGCTGCGAAGAAGTATGATCCCCAACAGGCTGCGGAGGAAGCCGCGGGTGCGTGCTGTTGACTGTGTGCTCTCCAGAAGGCTCACAAGTTGCATATTCCAGAGGCCAGTCACCCGTGTCACTGCCCACCCACACAACAAGGTCCGAAGGTCGCCGGAAGAGGCTACCCTGCAGAAGCCACAGCAGCGGTGTGCACTCCAGAGGCTGCAGGGACTCCAGGCCTGCAGCAGCGAGGGACAACTACTGAGCCCCTTGGACTTTGCCAACGCCAGCCAAATGCCTACACGCAGAATCCCAGACGCATCAGCAGTGTCCCCTGGGGCTGGGCATGAGAAGAGCACGCCTAAGTGCACCGCTAGCCCAGCCACAGATTGGTGCACGTTTGTTCCCCTGGTGGATATGGGTCTGTCCCAGCAGCCCTCCAGTGGGCAGGTGACTGCTGGAGACATCCAGCGGCAGGCCTGGAAGGTGAAGAAGGCAAGGAGGAGGCTGGCCCAGGCCTTGCAGGCAGACAAGATCATGAGAGAAGAAGAGTGTGCTGTAGGATGACCACATGGGTAGCCAGAGGAGAAGGAGGAGAAAGAGAAGAAAAAGAAGGAGGAGGAGGAGAAAAGTAGAAGGAGGAGAAGGAGGAGCCTGGTGTTGTGGAACTTTCCATGTTGCATGCATGGTTCCCTGTGGTGTCTGAGATCATCTTCTGCCTTTGTGGACGCAATAGAGACAGGCTTATGGGAACTCCCATAATCTCAAGTCTACTCCCTCTTGTGCTTGATATGTAAATTCCTCCCACCCTTCTCTCTTGTCATATGTGACTCGAGTCTATAAAAGCCCGATGCTATGAATAAATGTTTGTTATTGACCATCAGTCAGTAGTCCACGTGTATGAATATTGGATATGTGCATCATTTCCATCATGGTCGGATAACAAACAAAGGCTTGTCTTGCTCCACATCTGGGAACAATTTCCCTGCCACCTACATTAAGCAGCTCACAAAATCTGCATAAGGCTCGTTGAGTCCCTGAGTGACCTTAGAAGTGGAAAATCTTACGTCCCCTTTGCTTTGCAAGGCTTTCCAGGCATTTTTTCTATGGTGGCTATTTGGGCATACACTGGCTCAGGATAATCCATTTGGTTGTCTTGGCCTGCGCGAGGACCCTCTCCCAACAGCATATCCGTATTCCATGCCGAATTTCCAGCTCGGGCATTACGCCGAGCTGTGTCGATCACAAGTTCACGGCAAGCAGCTCTCCAGACTAAATACTGTCCAGGAGAGAGACAGGCACAGGCCGCATTCTTCTAATCATCCGGTGTTAAGGCGAAATTAGCGAGCTGCTCCAGAATAGAATGTGAATGGAGCATGTACACCATAGGCATCTACTGCGCTTTTCAGGTCCTTCAATAACTGAAAATCCATAGGGGCCCATGAACGAACTGCGGGATTCTGCATCCGGTTCTCCAATACTGGAAACACCTGCCCCGGAGCACACAGTTCCTTCCAGGAGTAGGGTTCTGGGTAGTGGTGATGTTCCCATCTACCATCCTCCCAGGGTGGGGCTGTAGGAGCCAAAGGGCCGATCACGCAAGGGATGTCTAGGCAACCAGGAAAACATCTTAGACCGACTCACGGATGCTCTTTCCATCTTGTATACTAGCTCATCTAAGTCACTTCCGGAGGCTCCTTCCTTGCCCTCTGAACCTGACTCTGAATCACTAGCCGCCCCTCGTGAAGTAGCTTCCTCTTGCATCTCCTGCAGCACCGAGTGTCCTTCTTCTAAAAGTTCCTTGAATTTTTCTGTCTTACCATTCAGACACTGTTTGATTAGTGTCCAGAAGCCAACTGAGCCGGGAGGAAAAGGGCTCTTTCACTCGGCTCTTTCACTTGGTCCCTCCCAAGATGTTCCCACTGGGGTAGGTTGAGCAACCCCTCTTCCAGGAACCAGGGCGCTACCTCTGTCACCATTTGCAAAAACAAAAGTATAGTCTTTGCTTTTACGGGAGCCCCGTGTTTCTTTAAGATCTGTTGCAACAGGTGTTGCATCTGCGTGGTGGAGGACAAGTTCCCCATGCTACACCCCAGCTTTATCATCACTAAGCTGCGATCTTTATTGTCGCTACCCTGCAAAAATTCCGTGCACGTATCCGCTCAGCAGGGCTTCCTGGGATACTGACCCAGCTGCTTACCTCTTTTTCCTTGATATCTATGTGAGTCATGGCACCAGTTATGGAGTTCTTCCCTCTTCAACCTGTTGAAAGGACACTCCACACTCGGTAACAAGATGCTCAACATTTATTTCTCCGGCATACTTCTCCCTCTCCTCCCGGGAAGGAAGAGCACAGGCATAAATACACAGCATAAACCAATCTGCATAAAGGTCATTCCAACATGCACAGCACACACCAGTCCTCAAACAGGTCATGCGCTGTCCACGTGCACAGCCAATGGGAAGAGACTTCCTTAAACCTGTATACAACTGGTGGTGCTTTGGCATGGCGCCATGCACCATCTTGGAACTAAGCAGAAGTAAACTCCCAACAGGAAGGGTTACGGGAGGGGTGGGGGGAATCCCAGTACCTATACAACTGTGTCATATAATACAATTTAATTAATTAAAAAAAAAAACTGCTGCTGCATTGCCAGCATCTCATAGGAATAAATAAATAAATCTTTAAAAAAAGCATCATAACCAGCAGGTAAAAAACAAAGCCTGCATTAATTCAGCACACTGCAGGAAAGGAGATATTGGTACACATGACTTTAGGAACCAAAGGGCCTTTGTTGGATGAATTCATCATACATCTCCTTGAATCTGAACTTGGGCCATCTCTCTTGTACAAATGACTGTTCCCTGGAAGTATTTTCATAATGAACCCGTATTTTGTTCATAATAGATTGGTTTTATTAGCATCTTTTGACGGTGGCCTACCTAAATGCTTGAACATAACATCTGATTCTAAAAGGGGGTAATTACTGGGAGTTATTAAAAACTGTAGATTTTTAAAAACTCAAAAAAGATTAATTTTATTTTGAAAGGCACAGAGAGACAGACACAGAGATAGATGTCCCAGCTGATGAATTTTGTTTATTTTTCAGTGAGTCTGGATGAATTTTTTTACAAGCATTTATTTATTTGTTTAATTATTTATTTTTACTTATTTATTTGAAACAGTTGCAGAGAGAGAGAGATTCCATGTGCTAGTTTGCTCCCCAACAATGGTCACAATAGCTGGAGCTGGGCAGGTGCGAAACCGGAAATGAGAAGCATCTTCTGGCTCTTTCTTGTGGGTGCACGGGCTTCAAGGACTCAGGTCATCCTCTACTGCTTTCCCAGGTGCATTATCAGGAAGCTGAATCAGAAGTGGAACCACCAGGATTTGAACTGGCACCCTTACAGGATGCTGGCACCACAAGTGGAAGCTTAGCCTGATATGTCACAGCACCAGCCGCTGGATAAAATCTGACTCAGAGTTAAACTATTTGGGCACCAAGAGCAGAGGCCAAACCATCTCAGGATGAGGAAGCTCACAGGTCACAAGTGCTCAGGAAAGTCTCAGGCGGGGCCGGGACAAGGTGGCCCCTCACTTCCTCTGTCCTCCACAAGCAGCCTCTTTCCTCATTCCAGATTTGCAGACAGGAAGTGGATTCGCACAATCCATTTCCGCAACCTCATCACCAGATCTTTAGGACAGGCTGGCCAGAAGATTGCCCATCTTGTCCCTTCTCCTCCCTGCCTGCAGACACTCAGCTGAGACAGGAGGGGGCAGCTGAATGGACATTTCCCAAAGTGGCAAGTGGTGAAGAAGCCATGCCCAAATATAGCTGCTGTACACCGCAGAATGGGGCAGCAGCTGGGTGTTGGCCTCTGGACCGAAGCTCCCAGGATCCCACGTCAGCACCCCATTGAAACATGCGTGTTACTGTCACCGAGTACTTTAACCCCTACGGCCCTCTTTTTCAGCCACATATCACTTCTTCGAAATTATTTATTTGAAGAGCAGAGAGACAGAGATAGAGGGGGAAAGAAAGAAAGCTCTTCCATCTGCTGGGTCCTGCCCACAGATGCTCATAATGGTTGGGGTTGGAGCAGGCTGAAGCCAGGAGCTGGGAACATGGCAGGGACCCAAGCACCTAAGCCATTACCTGCTGTTTCCTTAGGTCTCAGTTATCTGGGAACTGGATCAGAAGCCAAGCCAGGTGCTCCTGCTATGGGAGGCAGGGCAGATGCCCCAAGCATCATCACACCTGTGATGTCTTTTTTTTTTTAAAGATTTCTTTTTTTATTATTTTTTTTTATTGGAAAGGCAGATATACAGAGAGGAGAGACAGAGAGGAAGATCTTCCGTCCAATGATTCACTCCCCAAGTGAGCTCAATGGTCGATACTATGCCAATCCGAAGCCAGGAGCCTCTTCCGGGTCTCCCACGCGGGTGCAGGGTCCCAAAGATTTGGGCCGTCCTCGACTGCTTTCCCGGGCCACAAGCAGGGAGCTGGATGGGAAGAGGGGCCGCCGGGATTAGAACCGGGGCCCACATGGGATCCCGAGATCCGGGGCGTGCAAGGTGAGGACCTTAGGCACTGCGCCACCACGCCGGGCCCCACACCCGTGATGTCTTAACCACTGTGACAAACAAGCTGTCTGCCTCAGTTTCTTATCCTCAAGATGGCACATACAAGGGGGAGTACCTCGCAGGGTTGCAGTAGAGCTTATACGAGACCAGGGTGGAGAGCACCCAGAACTGTAAATGGCCTACAGGAAAATTCAGTGAGCATTTCTAACTATAGTCATATTTTACCAAAGAAAAATGCCCTTTCCTCAGTTTCCTGTTGAAGACATCATTATTCTCCCATAGATTCACTGGGCCTAATGTTACAGTGCAGTGTGTTAAGCCATTACTTGTGATGCCAGCATGCTCATATGAGCACTGGTTCAGGTCCTGGCTTTTCCACTTTCAATCCAGCTCCCTGTTAGTGTGTCTGGGAAAGCAGTGGAGGATGGCCCAAGTGCTTGGGCCCCTGCATCCAGATGGGAGACCCAGATGGATTCCCAGCTCCTACCTTTGGACTGGCCCAGCAGGAGTTGATGTGGCCATTTTGAGAGCAAATCAGCAGATGGAAAACTCTCTCATTCTCTAAGAAATAATAAAACTGTAGCCAAATGCCAACCTCCATCTCCTGTTTATTCTTTCATTCTTCCTCTAAAATGCTTCTGACTTTATCTCCCGGTTTATTTCTATTTTGGTCTGCTTTACAGTTTTTGGGCATCCATTGGTGACATAAAATGATGTTTTCCAGATTCTTCTGACATGTCCCAAGCTAAACCCTCATCACCTCTCCAGTACACCATGACCGGCAGCTTCCTGGGCACTCTCCTGCACACTGCTACCTGCAACTTCCTAGGCGCTCTGCTTGACTTCCACATGCTGCAGTCACATTAATTTTGCCTGTGCACATTCTGATCAGCTTGGGGTTTTGAGCTCCCATTTTGAAATCTGATTCTTTAGGGCATCACCTAATTTGAATCCCACTGGCCATTGTAGCCTTGCTCTCCACAGCTTCCCTTGTGGGACATCTCATTATATTGTTTTCTTGCCCCATTGCAGGTCCAGTTATGCTTTCTTGTCTCTGGGCCATTGCTTGTGCTGTTCCATGGATCTGAAATGCCCAGCCCCTTATCCATCCATCAGATGACAGCATCAGTGTCTCGTGAAGATGTATCAGAATCAGCACACCCCATACTTGCTAGGTTAGAATCTTTCCAATGATCCTAAGGGGTCGTAATTGAGTCTTAGTCTAGCAGGAATGGCTCAAGTAATGAAGCCATGGCTTGGGAAACCCATAGCCCATGCAGGAGTGATTGAGTTTGAGTCCCCATTTTGATTACAAATCTAGCCTGCTGCCACTGCACCCTGGGAGGCAGCAGCTGATGGTTCCAGAACTTGTGTTCTTGCCACCCACATGGGACACCTGAATGGAGGTTTGGTTCTTGGCTTCAACCTGGCCCAACCCTGATGTTGCAGCCATTCAGGGAGTGAACAGCAGATGGAAAATCTCTTTATGTCTTTTTTTTTTCCTTTCTAGTTTTCAAGTAACTAAATGAAGAAAGAGCATTTACATTATGATCAGTGCTGTGATATATAGCAGGTAAAGCTGTAACTCGCAGCTCTGGTCTCCCTTAGTTCAAATCCTAGCTGCTCCACTCCGATACAGCTACCTGCTAATATGTTTGGGCAAACCACAGAAGATGGTACAAGTGCGTGGATGCCTGTATCCACTTGGGGGATTGAGAAAGAGCACCAGACTTCTGTCTTTGGACTGGTGCAGCTCTGATTGTTGTAGACATTTGGGGAGTGAATGAGTGCATGGGAAATACTCACTGTCTCTCCCACCCACTCTGCCTAACTCCAACTCTCAAATAAATAAATCTTTTAAAAAAATTAAATATAGTAGTTGGCACGGTGGTTCAATTAGCTAATCCTCCACTTACAAGCACTGAGATCCCATATGGGTGCCAGTTTGTGTCTCAGCTGCTCCACTTCTCATCCAGCTCTCAGCTTTGGCCTGGGAAAGCAGCAGAGGATGGCCAAAGCGTTGAGATCCTGCATCCATGTGGGAGACCCAGAGGAAGCTCCTGCCTCCTGGCTTTGGATTGGCTCGTCTCACTCATTGGGGAGTGAACTATCAGAAGATCTCTGTCCCTTTCTTCTGTGTAAATCTGCCTTTCTGATAAAAATCAATTAATCTTTAAGATAAAAATGCAAGTTAATTAATAAAAGTACATAAAAATGGTGCTGGCTTTGTGTCAAGAACAAAACATCAATGCGTGAATTTTTGCAAGATAAAGAATCTTTTACATTTATGTCATAGCTTCTTTATCATCAGAGACTCCATTCTCTTCCCCGCCCCTCTCCTGTTAAGATTCGCTCTCTGTATTTCCCGTGGCTGACTCATACCAGCTTATGGCAAACAGCACACACTTCCCCAAGCCCAATCCCATTGTGTCTCCTTGTCTTACTTGACTCAGCTGAGTGCAGAACCATGCGCTGACAAAGCATTCCCCCTTGCCTCCTATCACTGGCTTCAGTGGCTGTGGTCAACCGCAGCCTAGAACACAACACACAGCAGGAAGGGATGTCAGGAGACAAGGATGAATCACATTCCTGGAATTTTCATTCCAGTTTATTATTCCAGCAAATTGGGTTGTTGTTAATATCTCATTAATGAGCATAACACTATAGAGTTGAGCTTTCTCTGAGGCTTCAAGGATCACTGGGGAGCTTAGCACACGTTTAAATACAGATAAAGAAGCTTTACTGTGCTCTGTAGAATCCTCAAGTTAGACATCAAATTACAAGATAGAGTTGAGCGTTTTGCTCAGCTGTGGCAAATCCACTTTAGGCACTCACACCCCCTCTCAGAGAACCTGGGTTCAAGTCCAGGCTCTGCTGCCCATCTCAGGCTCCTGACAATGTGTGTCCTGGGAGACAGGCAGGGAAAGCTCGGGGATTGAGTTCTTGTGTGTCTGTTCCTGCCTCCAGAGTGACCTGGCCCAGTCCAGCCCTGGTGGGGAGTGAGACCTCAGGGAGGGAGCAGTAACGTGAGAGCTCTCTCTCTCTCTCTCTCTCTCTCTCTCTGCCACTCAAAAGTGAAGAAGAAACTTTGAAAAATAACATTCCAAAAATACCCAGAACACAGATTAAAACAAGAAAACGCCATGCTTTATTTATGGCTGAGGCAGTGCCATTGTGTCTATTAGTCACTGTAATTCAGGATCTGGCGATGATGGGATTTCTCAAAGTGCAAATATTCCTGAGACTGGAAAAGTTCATTGGCCCCAAGAGATGACCCTAAAACTTCAAAAATAAGCTTCGTAAGCATCTAAATGTCCACAATCACAGGATCCATTTTCAGAGTAGTCACATAATCTTGGAAACCAGTTTTACAATTTTTCATGTTTGGTGAGGATTCCTAAGCAGGCTCAGTGATGAGCCAGAAACGCGTGCAGGCCCAGCAGCAGCAAATTTGGATGACACCAAGGGTCCCTCGCCTTCATAGCCAAGACCAAGGAGGAAAACCAAAGAGAGTCTGGGCTCCCCAAGGCCCAGACATGGCCCAGGGCACAAGTGCTCTTGGCCCTTGCTGCCAGGAGCACCAATAACTGAGAATGTCCTCACAGCGATTTTTTTTAGATTTATTTATTTTTTTTATTATTATTATTTTTTATTGGAAAGGCAGATATACAGAGAGGAGAGACAGAGAGGAAGATCTTCATCCGATGATTCACTCCCCAAGTGAGCACAACGGCCGATGCTATGCCGATCCGAAGCCAGGAGCCTCTTCCGGGTCTCCCACGCGGGTGCAGGGTCCCAAAGCTTTGGGCTGTCCTTGACTGCTTTCCCTGGCCACAGGCAGGGAGCTGGAAGGGAAGCAGGGCTGCCGAGACAGAACCGGTGCCCATATGGGATCCCGGGTGTGCTGGGCGAGGACCTTAACCACTGCACCACGGCGCCGGGCCCTAGATTTATTTTTATTGGAAAGTCAGATATGCAGAGAGGAGAGACAGAGAGGAAGATCATCCATCTGATGATCCATTCCCCAAGCGCTGCAATGGCTGGAGGTGAGCCAATCCAAAGCCAGGAGCCAGGAGTCTCTTCTGGGTCTCCCACACAGGTGCAGGGTCCCAAAGCTTTGGGCTGTCCTTGGCTGTTTTCCCAGGCCCCAAGCAGGGAGCTGGATGGGAACCAGGCTGTCAGGAAAGAAACTGGCACCCATATGAGATCCCAGTGCATTCAAGGCAAGGACTTTAGCAGCTAGGCTATCATGCCAGGCTGCCTCACAGCAATTTGTAAGCGGGCATTAGGCTTCAGCTTGGTGATCTATGATACCCCAATTCTCAATTCTGCAGACACAGGCAAGATACAGCACCAACACTCACTAATTCATTCACTCTTTCTCTCTCTCTCTCTCAGGCATACTATTCTGTAGTGATTTTCAATGTTCATACACCATGAGCATATACTTCAGACTAAAAATAAAACAAAAATTAGCTATTTGAAAAGAAGGCATGAGCCAAGAGTTATTATACTGGGGGGAGTGTGGTGGAGAGGCATTTAAGCTGCCACCTGCAACATTGGTGTTCCATATGGGCATGAGGTTTGTGTCTTGTTTGCTTCACTCTGTCTGTTGATGTGCCTGAGAAAACAGTGGAAGTTGGCCCAATGCTTGGGCCCCTGCCATCCATGACAGGGACCTGCATGAAGACTTTGGCTCCTGTTTTTGGCCTGGGCCAGCCCTGGCTGTTGTGGAGTTTAGGCAGTGACTCTGCCTTTCACTTAAATATTTAAAATAAAGTAAGAAATACAATAAGGCCAAAAGAAACAGGTAAAGTGAGAAGAATAAAGAGAAATTGCAGAAATTTGAGAAAGTCAGTTGCATGTGTTGGCTTTGATGTTGTGGGCCTGCCTTTGCCTTCTAGCCTGATGTTATCTGTGGCACCTGCTTTTCCCTTTGATCCCACCATAATAGCACTGGCCAGTTGCTCTGGTCCAACACAGTCCCAGCCCTAGGGAGACCCTGAATACCCCCACTGCACAATCTTCCCAACAATGCAAAGCTTTTGGTACTTTTCCGGTTTTCCAAGTATAAAATCACTCTCCAAGAAGTTTAAGCACTTTCCCAAAATCACACAGCCAGGTTAAGGCAGACCTAGGGTGTGATCTGGGGCTACCACTTTAACAACTGGTGCCTTTCCAGAGTTCCTAGGCTGCCCCTGGAGTCAGTTCCACAGCAGACACTATCTTTTAGTTCAAGTTCAAAATTTTCACCAGCTTTTCATTTGGGGACTGGGTGGATGTGCAGAGACACAGAGCAACCTGTTCCTACTCAGAATCTTCAGCAACCGAGAAGTGACTGTCATCCGAAGTGGAGCAAAGGGCTGGTCTCAATAATATCTCACCCTGTTTCAGTTGAGCTTTTTATTCTGATATCAACACATTCATGTCTGCTTATCCAAACAGCAGGCATATTTATGAGGTGATGGCTGATTCTCCTTAATTCTATCTACATTCTAGCCTAACAGCAAAGTCATTTCAACTCTTTTTTAAACATTATTATTATTATTATTATTACCATTTAAAACTACAGTTCCATAGGCCCTGGGATTTCCCTCACTTCCTTCCCGAGTTCCCTCCCTCAACATGCACTGATTTCATCTATATTATTACAATATTATGGTTCTTCATAAACAGTCATATGTCCATCATTGCAAGCATGGGCAATGGCAGAGAGTTCATCATCCTATTATCAATATAAATTAAATGAAAGTCATAATACAAAATCAATGCCAGGAAAAAAATCAGAAAGTGCAATGCCATGAAGTTAAATAACATGCTACTAATATAACCGTCTCCATTACAGCTACTATACACTCCCTTAAATGAGAAGCTACAAAGCAAAATCAACAACAGAAAGAAATCAAAAAATTACAATGCCATGAAGTTAAATAACATGCTACTCAAGAACTAAGGTGTCACTGAAAAAATGAAAAAGAAAATCAAGAACCTTCCTCAAGAAAATGATATCACTGTAGAATCTATGCGTCAGTTAAGAATTCAGTGAGAAAGTGTTTTGAAGAGATGAAACTTAAAAAAATCCATGAGATACACTTTTTGCTCAACTTGTTGATGAGATATGTTTTCTGTAGGCAACAAATAGATGGGTTTTGTTTTTTAGATCCAGTCTATTTATCTACAATGTTTGATTAATGAGTTTAAGCCATTTACATTCATGTTTAATATGAATGGGTGTTAATTTGCTTCTGTCATTCAGCTATGGGCTTTCATTGATTTGGTCATCTGTTATTTTGCTGGGATGTTCTTTGGATTTACCTTTGGTTTTGGTGGGCGCAATTCCTCTTCTCTATCAAGAGAACATGCTTAAGTGTGCTTTGAAGGGCAGATTTGAAAGAGACATGTTCTTTTAACTGTTCTTGATTGTGGAAGAATTTTGTTTTGTTTTGCTGGGTATGTTATTGAGTTATTCCTTCCTTCTTGCTTTCTTTCTTTCCTTCCACTGTCCCTCCCTTCCTTCTTTCCTTTCTTCTCTCCCTTTTCTTCTCTCCTTCTCTCTTTCCTCCCTTCCTTCTTTCCTTCATTCCAACAGCTTACTACTCAAATGCATGTTTGCTTATCTACTAAAATGTTACTAAAAGCATAAAGTCAACAGATATTTTGGAATGCAGGGGACAACCTTGCATGCAATCTCTAGGTCAGATTGCATAATTTGGAGTCCAGTCTTCAACACGGAAAGACATTTCTTCCTTCTCAGATTCTCTCTTCTCCTTCCTCCTTTTCTCCCACGCATTTCAACTTTTTAAAAAACAATAATATACTTTAACTTTTTTAAAGGCCGAATTACAGTGAAAGACGAAAAAAAAAAAAAAAACTTTCATTGATGGTTCACTTTCCAAATTGCCACAGTTGTCAGGGTTAGGCCAGAAAGAAGGAAGGAGCCAGAAGTTTCTTGCATGGCTGTCATGGGTGCTGCGCCCCCAGCACTTGGGCCATCTTGTGCTGATTTCCTGGGTGCATTAGCAGTGAGCTGGATCAGAAGTGGAATAGTTGGGTCAGGAGTGGGCACCCACATGGGACACGTTACAGGTGGCTTACCCAATACACGACAGTGAAATCTATTGCTAATAAATCCAAATTTAGACTTCAGATATCCTCAGACTCAGAAATCTTTGTTTATGAACCTGGTGTGATAGCCTAGTAGCTAAAGTCATCGCCTTGCACATGCCTGGATCCCATATGGGCATCCATTTGTGTCCTGGTAGCCCCACTTCTCATCCAGCTCCCTGCTTATGACCTAAGAAGGCAGTGAAGGAGAGCCTAAACTTTTCGGACCCTGCACCCATGTGGGAGACCTGGAGGAGGCTCCTGGATCCTGGCTTCAGATTGGCTCAATTTTTCACTTGGGAAGTAAATCAGCAGAGGAAAATCTTCCTCTCTGTCTTACCTGCTCTGTGTATATCTGACTTTCCAATACAAATAAATCAGTCTTAAAATGGAAATATCTTTTTACAGTTCAAATCAGCCTGCAAGCAGTTGTCTATTACAGCTGATTGCCTCTTTGCCATGCCATGTGTTGAACAGGCTGAGCCTAATGTGTGCTTTTAAAATGCATGATAGAAAAATAAACTGCAGTGTGTGCATACACAGTCTTTCAAAGGAAGTAAATTCAGACTTATGCCACAGCATGGATGAACCTTGAGCACTTTATTCTAAATGGATAAGCTAGTCACAGGCTGGCAGGCTTGAGGGCAGCAGTTCAAACCACTGCCTCACATACCTGGGATATCGGAGACTTTGAGTTTTTAATAACTTCCACGTATTACCCCCTTTATGAAGTTGTTATTTTTTTTTAAAAGATTACCTCCCTATGATATTGTTCTTTTTTAAAAGATTTATTTATTTATTCCTATGAGATGCTGGCAATGCAGCAGCAGTTTTTTTTTAAATTAATTACATTGTATTATGTGTCACAGTTTTATAGGTCATGGGATTCCCCCCTACCCTCCCCTAACCCTCTCCCCATGGTGGATTCTTCCACCTTGTTGTGTAACCACAGTTCAAGTTCAGTTGAGATTCCTTCATTGCAAGCATATACCAAGCATAGAGTCCAGCATCTTATTGTCCAGATAAGTTCAACAGCTTCTTGGGGAGACCTTCTCCAGTCTGAAGGTAGAGCCCACAGAGTAAAATCCCGATCAATTAAAAGCCCCATCAGCAACAATATACAACGTTATAGAATGAATTGACATAGTATTGAGTAAACAGTATGTTAAAATCAAATGCAAGTTGTTAACAACCTCCTGTGACTACTTCAATGACATTTTAACCATTGAAGTGCAAAACAGTTTTTGGAGGGGTGTGCGGAGAAATCTTCAATACCTTGGTGAGGAGTACTTATTCTTTGTGTCCTACCTAGTAGGGTATGTGTGAGTTCATGCTGACCAATCTTTCCTTGTAGTTCTCTGCCTATCTATTCTAATTTGTGTGTGTGTGTGTGTGTGTCTGTGTGTGTGTGTGTGTGTGTGTGTGTGTGTGTGTGTGTGTGTGTGTGTGTGTCTGTCTGTGTGTTTGGAGGGGGTGGCTCTGGAGCGACCCTGATGGTCATTGCAGAGAGGATGAGGACCCAAAGTTGGAACTAAGTAAGGACCAGAGAAAGCTCCTCTCCCTAGTCCCGAAGGAAGTTTACTGTTCCTCTGGTTCTGAGGACCGCTCAGGGTTCCTGGCTGTTGTTCTGATGACCTTGGATCCTGTGAGGAAGGATTCGGACTTCTTCCATCCCATGTGGTAGGTCCAAAGTGGGGGAAGGGATTCCTCTGAGTTCTCGGGCTCCGAAGGCATTCCGGTTCCCCATGGTCTCTTTGGCAGTTGGGATGTTGTTCTTGGTGCCTGTACTTATAGTCCTTGGTGGGGATCCGGGAGTCTCCAGGGTAGGGATACAAGCCTCCTCCTGTCCCACTGCTCCACTGTGGGCCCCCCGCTGCTCTGTGCATGTGAGCTCCTGTTAATAGATTGTTTGGATTGCTCTTGATTCCCCCTGTACATCTTTGTAGTTTTGCTGAGGGGGCTGATGTTGACACTGTAGCCCAATGGGTTGGGAGGGTGTCTGCAACACCTGAAGCCCAGATTAGAGAACAGAGTTCCCAGCTGCTCCACTTCCAACCTCGTTCCCTGCTAACCTGTCTGGGGAAGCAGCCTAAGGCAGCTTGAGTGGTTTGGCCCTGGCCATTCACGCAGGAGACTAGGCCCAGCTCTGGCTGTTGCAGGAATTCGGGGAGAGTGAATTAAAAGAGGGAAGATCTCTCTATCTTTCTCTCTGCCTTTCAAATAAATATGGCAATATATATTTTTAAATCCTTTCAGGTAGTAAATGTGTTGCTAACAGCAGGAAGAGATGCAGCCAAGTGAGGGATATAAGAGCAGAGACATCCTGGGTTGAGCTCATCTCTGCCACTTCCATCCTGTGTGACCTAGCACTAATCACTTTACCTCTTTATGCCTCGGTTTCTCTAACTCTAAGATGCGCTGTGATCAAATGCATCTGTGGTGAGATGAACTGAATTCATGCAAACAAAATGTTGAGAATAGTTCTTGGGCACAGAGTGTGATAGCCAACACCTGCTTACCACGTTTATTGACAGCAGACAGCGCAGAAACAGAGGTCATTCCAGGCACTTCCTATCTCCTGTCACAGGATTCAAATTAATTGACTGTGGGAAACCCACTCCAGAGGTTCCTGGCCTACCCTACCCCCTCCTGTGCTCTGCACACCTGGCCCCTCCTGCCTTCTACTGTGCTACTTTAGATTGATTAACTACAGGGACACTTTGGGCTCCAGTAGCTTCCTTCCTGCCACTTAGTTAATTGAATGCTTTTAAACTTTGTACTTCCCACCTCAGTATGGTTGGAGACTGAGAACTTAAAAACCCCTACTTTGGGCCCGGCGCCGTGGTGCAGTGGTTAAGGTCCTCGCCTTGCACGCCCGGGATCCCATATGGGCACCGGTTCTATCCCGGCAGCCCTGCTTCCCTTCCAGCTCCCTGCCTGTGGCCCGGGAAAGCAGTCGAGGATGGCCCAAAGCTTTGGGACCCTGCACCCGTGTGGGAGACCCGGAAGAGGCTCCTGGCTTCAGATCGGCATAGCGTCAGATCGGCCGTTGTGCTCACTTGGGGAGTGAATCATCGGACGGAAGGAAGATCTTCCTCTCTGTCTCTCCTCTGTGTATATCTGCCTTTCCAATAAAAAATAATAATAATAATAATAAAAATAAAAACCCCTACTTTGTCCACCCTGCACACAGTATCTCCTGGAGTGCAGCAGAAAGACTCCTTCCAACATCCTAGCATGTGTCCGATGAACCGCTCTTGTCGTGCCACAATCCTGGCTTCCTGGGCCCTGGGATTTGCACCACCCTTCTGGAGGAGTCATCTGGATGTAGGTGAGGTTACCCATAAGCGGGTTTTTTGTCCTACATTTCTGTTTTGAGTATTGTGCTGAAGCTTGGGCGCAGCCCAGCATCCTAGCTGACATCCTCATGGCCCATCAGGTTTGCGTTCCCATCGGCTTTGGGTCCCTGTCAGATTTGGTCTGTCATCAGGGTTCTGGTTTGGAATGCAAAGTTTTCCTAAGCCAGCATGGTAGGGGGCAGGAGGGGCCGGGCACGCGGAATATTTGTAGCCAATTGCACACTGTCAAATAACTTGAACCGTGCAGGAGGTAAGAAGGGCAGCACGGGGAACCTCCGTTTCACTGCTATCTGTGCCCCACCTATAACTGAAGCCTACTCTGGCCTTTCTTCACTGGCATTTAAGCTCAGATTTTAACTACTGCAAGAAAATTTATGTTATCGACACATTCCTTTTTTTTTTTTCTTTTACAGATTTTGTTTAAAAAATTTTTCTATTGGAAAGGAAGATATACAGAGAGGAGAAGAGACAGAGAGGAAGATCTTCATCTGATGATTCACTCCCCAAGTGAGCGCAGTGGCTGGTACTGCACCAATCCGAAGCTGGGAACCAGGAACTTCTTCCAGGTCTCCCACGGGGGTGCAGGGTCCAAGGCTTTGGGCCGTCCTCGGCTGCATTCATAGGCCACAAGCAGGGAGCTGGTTGGGAAGCGGGGCTGCTGGGATTAGAATCAGTGCCGATATGGGATCCTGGCACGTTCGTGGTGAGGACTTTAGCTGCTAGGTCACTGTGCCGGGCCCTATGAACACATTCTGAACACTCTTAGCAGACAGGTGGGAGTGTAGGATTCTTGCGGACATCTCCCGAGACTAGTCAGATATTGTCTGTTATATTCCATAAACTGTACCAACTTACCCCTCAGCCAGCAATGTACCTTTACCCCTAATTGAGTTTTATAATTAAACAAGCAAACATGTTGCCTGGGGTTGTGTTTCAGTACAGAGGGCTTAGGGGTCCCCATAATGCTGGTATCTGATACTGAAGCGCCAGTTTTACTCCTTGATGCTCTCCTGGTCCAGCTCTCCCCTAAGGTGCCTGGGGAAGCCCTGGAGGATGGTCTACGCTGGACCCCTGCCATCTGTGCGTGAGACCCAGGTGCAGTTCCAGGTTCCTTGCTTTGGTCCTGGTCCAGCCCTGGACATTGAGGGCATCTGAGGAGTGAAATCTGTCTTTCTCCATTCTCTCCCTCTCTGGCACTCTGCTTTCCAATTAAAATCATGAACCTTTTTTTTTTTTTTCAGTGCCCTATAACGGGTGGATATAAATAATCATTTCTTTGAAAAATGAGAGACATACGTAATCCCATCTACTAGTTCATCCCCTCCCCACCTCCACCCCACATGCCTGAACACAGTCCCCAAGCTGGACCTGAAGCTAGGGTCTCCCTCCCTCCCTTCCTCAACCCCCACGGTAGGGGATTGGGGTAGGGAGGGCACCTGTAGGAACAATTCCATCCTGGCTGCACTTCTAGGATCTGCATTAGCAGGGAGCTGTGCTTAGGGTCACTGAACCCAGGTGGAAGGCAGAAACCTCCATAACTAGGCTAACAACCCGTGGAACCCTACATTGCAGCATAGAGAGGAGTTCATCCCAATGGAACAGTGTAGGCATGCGACGGGAGGAAGACACAGCTCTCCCTTCCTGGAGCGTTGTCAGGAAAGTCTTCCTGAGAAACAGCTGCCTCCCCTAGCTACCCCTTGCCAGGGCGGGCTTCCCCGAACCAGGCCATCAGGGGATGGGAGGCACGGGCTGGCTCAGAACCGCGCTGCCAGCTGCTTTTGCCTTCTCGCCTCCAGCGCACCCTCGCCCTCTGCTGGTTTCTCCTGGTACTGCAATCCGGCAGGGTGTTTTGTTTTGTTTTTCTGTGTGGGTTCTTGTGCTGGTGGGAAGGGACGGCATGTCACATACATGTCTCATAGTAACCTCATGTTATGCTTTACGATATTTGGTCCCAAATCACTTTCTCAGCTATTCCTTCCATCGCTACACAGAAACTCTGCACCTTACCTATTGTCGCTGTCCTGCAGCGATGGACTTGGTGCACGGAGCAGATAATAGTACCCATGGACTACTGACTGCTGATCAATAGCCAAAGTTTATTAGGGGCAACAGACTTTATACACTGAGGGTCATAATAGGATTAGGATGGAGGTATTTAGCTCATCAACAAACCCATCAACTGTTTCTATGCTTTTGTTTGGAAGTCCTTTTGTCTTGTATATTCCACCAAGAGTTCTTATACACACATACTTTCTACTCAACTGTTCTTATACAAATGATATCTCATCAGGTATACAAAAGGTAGCCATTCGGTTGTTCTCATGCAAAGGACATCCAATCAGTCACACAAAAGGCACCCATTCAGTTGTTTATCATACAAATATTGTCCAATCAACTGTAATGCTGTGCTCGCTGACCTTCTAGGGTCACAATGTCCTCCTACAACCTATGGTGTTGATGCTGGTTTAAATGCGATCCTCACCTCCTTCCCCACACGTTGCGAGGACAATATGTATCCTACAGGGTCCTCATGAAACAGCTGCATTTCTGGTGTGCATCTTCTTGAAGCAGAACTCAGATTTATTACCGGTTTTGTTTTATAAATCTTTATAAATCCTCCAATTATTCTTCCCAAATAGCTATGAGGGCCAGGACTGAGCTGAGCCCATGCCTGGAGCTGGAACTCCCCCTGAGCACATGGACCAAAGCCAGCTGCTTTCCCAGGTGCATCATCAGGGTGATGCTTCTGAAATGGAGACAGTGAGAGTAACCAGCCCTGCGAGATGGGATGCTGGCACCGCCACCTGCAGCTTAAATAAATGTGCCACAATCCCAACACTTGTCTCCTTGGTCACTGGCTCCAGTACATGAGTAAATAAAATAGAAGAAATTTGGGAGAAAAGAAAAATAAATGCATTCTTCTATCTTAAAGCCAAAGAGACGCAGGGAGAAATAGTTTCCAATTGTGGTTTACTCCCCAGGTTGGCTGCAATGGGCAGGACTGGGAGTGGACTAAAAAAAGAGGCAGGAAATTTATCTTGATTTCCCATGCTGGAGGAAGGGCCCCAAACCCATAGGTCATCCTCTGCTTTTCCCATGCCGCAAGTCGGGTGCTGGATCCGACAGGAACTTCTGCGATATGAGCTGGTGTCCACATGGGACACCATCATGGATGGGGCTTTGACCCACCGTGCCATAACTCCAGCCCTAAACAGGAAAGTTCAGTTCAGAAAAATGTAAGAGGCTGATGTGATCCTAATGTGAGAATTTGGGGAATGCACGGAGCATTCTCATTGCTGCATACTTGGGTTAGATTTTTTTTCCAATCTATGAATTTGTTGAAATTTGCAAAGACATATTGAAAGTACCTTTGCCAATTTCTATTCCTGACAGCAATTGTTCCATCATCCAACCCATAGTCTCTCCACAATAAAACACCTATATGAGTATTTCTTGGTTTGGATTGAAATTGTGTTATGTATTCTGATGTACAATAACCTATATTCACTGATTCTGTTCTTAATTAGAATCTTTCTGTGTATTGTAGACTTCTTATATTTTCACACTTTGAGTATTTGCAACGCCAGCTTTTTATTTGCACATGCATACCACATACTAGGCATTTTCCCAGTTTTAGTTAGTACTACTTCACAACACGACACATGAGTTGAGTTGTGAAATTTCCATAATTTGTCATGTATTTTGACCTTTATTATATATATTTTCTTGAGCTTGAGAATGATTCATGTCTTTTTAAAAATATTTTTTTTTATTGGAAAGTCAGATATACAGAGAGGAGGAGAGACAGGGAGGAAGATCTTCATCTGATGATTCACTCCCCAAGTGAGCGCAACTGCTGATGCTATGCAGGTCCGAAGCCAGGATCCAGGATCTTCCTCCGGGTCTCCCACATGGTGCAGGGTCCCAAGGCTTTGGGCTGTCCTCCACTGCTTTCCCAGGTCACAAGCAGGGAGCTGGATGGGAAGTGGGGCTGCTGGGATTAGAACAGGTGCCCATATGGGATCCCGGGAGTGTAAGGTGAGGAATTCAACCACTGCGCTATCATGCCGGGCCCTATAAGTATGTTTTTTAAGATCCAACATACATGTTTTGGTGAGATGACCTTACTGTGTTTTTAAAGACATTACATTACAGATGGCAGAGGCTTGTTTTTAAGGACTGACACAGATACTGCTGCAATGAATATGGTTTGTCTGGTGGCTCCTATAAGTGCCCATTAGAGCAACCTTACTAATTTTTAACTGATCTGATATTTTGTTCTTGCAAGAGAGACAAACAAACATCCTTCTGTATGATTGAAACTGGAGCAAGTATTCTTGTTTTCTAAAACATTTCCTTGTAAACTTCACAGCTATTTTTAGGTTTATGGAGATTCACTATTCTACACACACGTGTACACACACTGATATGTATATATGTGCATACATATATTTGGGTGCATATATATAATCAGATAAGTATTTTGTGTTTATATTTAATAGACGAATTAAGCCATAAACATTGAGTTCGTTTATGATGTACAAAATAATGTTTGGATATGTGGACATACTGTATGATTGCTAAGTTGATCTGCTTCACAATATTTTCCTTTTATCTTGGAAATATTCAAATATACAATATGCTGCTCCTATCGCAGCCGCCAGATAGATACCCTGGGTTTTATTTCTGTTGTCTCCTTGGTATTTGGATACTTTCTCATCATCTTCCTAGTTTGCTTATCTTACAGCCTCTAGCAGCCGCCAGCTTGCTGTTTCTTCTAGATTTCTCTGAGTCTGAACAGAATTCTGATGTGTAAAAATAATATATAATATTATCTATTTCTCCCAAAGTCAGCAGGTCATCCAGATCTTCCACTTGGGTGATCAAGATCTAAGAAAGTGAGCTGCCTCCTCAATGCTATGTTATCAGGAAAAGGGATCAGGAGCAGACAGGTCTTAATCCCGGGCACTCCAATGTGACAGGAACTTTCATATGTGAATTGCAGTAAAACACCATCCAGAAAGCACTTCTTTTAAATGAATTACTTAGTTTTCTAAGTCCCAATTGTGTCACATCAACAAATAAAACTATATAACCATGCATAATGAACAATGTTTTTGTAATTAGAATGTGCTGATGTTTGTGAAATTCTCTAACTTCCTATATTCTTACCAATACAGTTTTTGGCCCGGTGCGGTAGTCTAGCAGCTAAAGTCCTCGCCTTGAACATGCCGGGATACCATATGGGCACTGGTTCTAATCCCAACAGCCCACTTCCCATCCAGCTCCCTGCTTGTGGCCTGGGAAAGCAGTGGATGACAGCCCAAAATTTTGGAACCTTGCACCCACACGGGAGATCTGGAGGGAGTTTCTGCTTCCTGGCTTCAGATTGGTTCAGCTCTGGTCGTTGCACCCAATTGAAGAGTGAACCAGCAGGCCCAGTGACGTGGCCTAGCAGCTGAAGTCCTCGCCTTGAACGTGCCAGGATCTCATATGGGCTTCGATTTTAATCCCAGCAGCTCTACTTCCCATCCAGCTCCATGCTTGTGGCCTGGGAAAGCAGTGGAGGACAGCCCAAAGCCTTGGGACCCTGCACCCGAGTGGGATACCCAGAAGAAGTTCCTGGCTCCTGGCTTCGGAGTGGCATAGCATCGGCCATTGCGCTCACTTGGGAAGTGAATCATCGGATGAAGATCTTTCTCTCTGTCTCTCCTCCTCTCTGTATATCTGACTTTCCAATAAATAAATAAATCTTTTTTTTTTTTTTAAAGAGTGAAGCAGCAAACAGAAGATCTTCCTCTCTGTCTCTTCCAGGTCTCCCACACGGTGCAGGGTTCCAAGGCTTTGGGGTGTCCTCAACTGCTTTCCCAGGCCACAAGCAGGGAGCTGGATGGAAAGTGGAGCTACCGGGATTAGAACCGGGGCCCATATGGGATCCTGGCACGTTCAAGGCGAGTACTTCAGCCGCTAGGCCACGCTGCCAGGCCCGAAAAGCTATATTTCTACTTTTCCCATGTAAAATATTATAGCTAATGTTGCATTAAAATGTGTAAGAATTTATCTTAATAACTATACCGATGTTTGCAGAAAACCAAACCCTCTATGAAATAACAAAAAGGAACACTTTATGAAATAATATTGCCTCAACTTCAGAATGAAATTCTACTGAATGCAGATTTTTATCAGTAATAACACTATGTTCATGATGAATATTACTTCGTTTACTTCAGTTGAATTTAATTAATTGACCCAGAATCAAAAGATGCATTGTGGCACCACATCAAGATGACTTGGAACCATAAAGAAAAGCTATACAGTCAGGACCATGGTGGTTTTCCATTGAATTGTCAGTAGCAATACCAAAATAACTTGGGTGTGTTTTGTATGGGTTGTTTTGGATACACTAGGGTACCTCACCAGTGGTACAGGATCATGGGATCCAGGAAAATAGTAAAAAGACAGGATGCCACCACATATGGGTTTGGTCGACGTTAGCCAAAGGATCCCTTTAGGCAGCCAAAATCCCAAAGCCAACCAGAGGTTTAGGACTACACTTCTCAAATTTGGGGTGTACCTTATATTATACAAAGTGTATATGCATTTCTCCTACTGGTTATTGCTATTGCATACCAATGATGCATTATGTTAGAGGAAGGGAGTAGGTTCATTCTTTTACCTGCATTTTTCCCCCTTAACCTATGAAATTTCTTTATGACAATTTTCATGTTAAATACTAAAACATGCAAAAATATTTTATTGTAAAGGAGTCACTGAGGCGCATTGAAAGGCTTCCCTGCCTGATCCGTATCTACTATAACTCCGATTTCATTGGTATGGCTAAACAAATGATCAGATTTGCTTTTGTAAATCACTCCGTTGATTTTGGAGTGCATGCTGGTTTGATATTCTATTCCTTTTTAGTTGTTATTGTTAGTTTTCTTAAGATTTCTTTTGTTAATCTTCAAGTGAGGCTACTTGGTGAACTAAAAAATGACATGCGTGTGTTTTCATTAGATGATATTCATGATCGTTCTCTGGATGCTTTTGCTCAGTCTGTTACTGCAGAGTCATACTTGGGTTCTGTGGTTGAAGCCAGTATGGATAATATTAGCAGAGGCATGTAAGAAATTTTCTCATGCTTTCACAGAAACAATGAGAACTTTCTAAATCTCTACGGGCTCAATTTCATGAAAGTAACATTGTCCGATAACCATAAAATGAGCAATTTACTAACACACAACTCAAAATTCTTAAGAAATACATTTATTTATTTTTATTGGAAAGGCAAATGTACAGAGAGAAGGAGAGTCAGAGCAAGATCTTCCATCCTCTGGATCACTCCCCAAGTGGCTATAATGGCTGGAGCTGAGCCAATCTGAAGCCAGGAGCCAGGAGCCACGAGCCAGGACCCACTTCTGGGACCGCTATGTGAGTGCAGAGTCCTAAGGCTTCAGGCCATCCTCCTCTGCTTTCCCAGGCTACATATAGGGAGCTGGATGAGAAGAGGAGTAGCTGGGATACAAACCGCGACTCATACGGGATCTCAGTGCTTGAAAAATGATTATTCAGAGAAGCTGTTGTGCCGGGCCCACAGCTCAACCTGAATTGGTAACATGTCTCAGTTGTGAAAAAGTTTCCTTATTGTGGGGATTGTGCCAGTTCCAAATTGGTTGCATTAAGGCACTTGTACCTAAGAATTGAACATTTAACAGCATAGTAAAGCCTTCTGCATAAAACAAAACCAGCTGATTTTCTGTGAAGGTAGTAAGGTTGAGATCATTATGCATTATGAGTGTTTTTAACCAAGGAGCAGAGAGCTGAAGGCCAAACACTATGCCCTATTTTTGGATAGAACATGGATGAGTTGAAATTTTATTTTATTGTTAACTGCTAAGAGTTAAAACAGCATGACCAGAAATAATTAAGTACATTGTGTGTTTCTTTTTACGTCAAGAAAATAACGGTAGCAGGGAGCATGGATTATCATGTCTTGTCACCTTGGAATGCTGGCATTCCATGTAAGCACTGGTTCACATGCCAGATGCTTCAATTCCAATTCATTTCCCTGCTGTTGTGCCTGGGAAAGCAATGGAAAATAATTCCAGTCACTTGGGCTCCCTGTTACCCACGTGGGAGGCCTGAGCACAGTTCCAAGTCCGTGGCTTTGGTTTGCACCAAAGAATGGAAGATCTCTCCCTCGCTCTTTCTCTCTCTCTCTCTGTAACTCTGCCTTTCAAATAAATAAATGAAGCTTAAAAAGAAAAGCCTGGTAGACTCAAATTTAATCATTTCAGAGATCTCATTAAATGCAAATGATATAAGTGCCCTCAAATGAAAAGCCAGATGTGCTTATAATCCTTTCAAAAAGATGATCATAAACTATGTGCAAAGAGTTCTTGAAAGATAAATAATCAATTGAAAGGTTAGAAAACATGTCACTTCTGATAAAAAAAAAAAAAACTGTAGATTTCAGAATAGGCAATATTTTAAAATGAAAAAATGACCAGTCAGGAGCATGTATTTTATAAAGTATATTATATAGTATATTTATAAAGTATATTATAAATACAAATGACTCAACCACTAGTATATTATTCTTAGGTGCACCAAGAAAATGCCACAAGGACAACATTCTGTGCTGTCTCAATAATCTTAAGAAATTTCAAAACATGCAAGGTAAGATTACCAAATCACACAAAAATTTAATTTCCGCTCAATGGGTAGAATGTAAAAATTTGTACACCCCACAGAAACCTAAGTAGCCAGAGATTCAAACAAAAATCAAAATAAAGTGCTGCAAACATTTTAGACTAAATGAAAACATACTCTATCAGACCTTATGGAATCCCATCAAAAGTAAGCATGCAGGGGAAAAGTTACGGCATTTACAAATGGTTAACAACGATATTGGAAAAGAAAGATATCAAATCTATGACCTCTAATGCCACACTAAGAAACTAAAGTAGGAATGGGCATTAACACAGCAGTTAAGATGCAGTGTAGGATGCCTACCTTCCATAGCTGAGTGCCCGGTTCAAGTCCTTGCGGCTATAATCCAGATGCAGCTTCATGCTAATGTAAATTATGGGAGAGCTTGGATTGGTCCAACCCCAGGGTTTCATGTGCATCTGGCGAGTAAACCAGCAGTCAGGATCTCTCTCTCTGTGTCTGCCTGACTACTTTAAAATGAAATGGAAGTGTAGGACAGGAGAGAGGAGTTAGTGGGAGGTTTCACTATGCTTCTCTAAGTTTATTGTGAAACGTATGGATGTATTCACTTTACATAAATTAATTAAAAACTGATGTGAACTGTGAAACAACAATGCACAAATATTTCCTGCAGCATGAAACTAACTTCGTTTTGCATAAAATAATTCTCCATGTTGTTTCGCTTTAGAGGGCATGCTTGTACCCGAGGAATAGACGGAGGTTCTTTAGTCTTCCTCCAAAACACGGGCTCCCTGTTTTATTCAGTTCAATATAATTATCTTTTAATAATTATATTTGTGATACGGAAAACAGATTCGCTGCATTTGACGTCGGAAGCCGTCCGCGTCTGTGATGTCTGTGACGTCATCTCCGTCTGTGACGCCCCCGGAAGCGACCACCTGTGTGGGAGCGCTCCCCGAGGTCTTCCGGGACCTGGGCGCCCGTTTTCAGCAATAATGTGTTGGTAGAGGGCTGGCTAGCTGTATGCGGAGGGCAGGCGTCTGGTTTGAAGCCCAGCAGATGCAGGACTTCCAACATCAGGTAAGCAGGTTTTCACCTTCGACTCGAGCGCACCGAACAGTCCCCAGCTCCTGGTGCCTGGAGAGGGACACCCCGAGGTGTAGGGTGAGGCTTCCCCTCGGATAGGGTGCTCAACCCCTCCCAGGAGTGACAGAATCCCTAGGGAAGGCTTGGGGTGAGGCTGAGACTCCCCACCAAGGAGGAGTCAGGCACTCTCGCTCAAGAAGGCTTGGGGTGAGATTCCCCCTCAGGAAGGCGGAAGGCGGAAGGCTGAGTGAGGTGTCCCCCTCAGGGCGCAGGGAGAGGCTTCCCCTTGGGGGAATCAGGGACTCCCTCAGGGTGCAGGGGGAGCCTTCCTCCTCAGGGCACAGGGTGAGGCGCCCCCCTCAGGGCTCAGGAGGAGGCTTCCCCAAGGGGGAATCAGGGACTCCCCCCCTCAGCATGCAGGGTGGGGCTTCCCCCTCTGGGACAGCTTGTCTCTGACCTGATGAGCCATCGCTTGCCTACAGGGTTCCCCCTTGAGTGATGGCTCATCTCCCGCCTGGGGTATACTTTTCTCTCAGTGATGACTCTGCGGCCTCTGGTGGAAAATTTGGAGAGTGTTGTGGGCATTTTCTGACTCATCCTGTGCTGTTTTGTGTCCCCACTGAAGGACTTGAGTTGCTGTCAGGTTAAGGCGTGAAGGGTGGCAGTGGTGATGCACCTGGCTGGTGGATAGTGCTAGAGTCCAGCTCCTGGGGTGGCTAGGAGGGCAAGGGGGGCAATTACCTTGTCTTGTAGTCCTCTTAAACCTTTCTGTAACTCTCGGAAGAGGCTTATCCATTTATGTCAAAATCTGCAAGCCATGGATTTTGCTTTGTTGTTGGATCACCTCTGTTAATGTCTGTATTTATTAGTTTTCTGTGTATTCTTTAAGGCCAAGGAGCTGAGAATATATGTTTTTCAGCAAATTTGGAAAAACTCATTATTTATTTGAATGTTTCACTGCTTTCCTTTGTCGGACACTCCAGATACACTTAGATTGCTTGATGTATAAACAAAACCTCCTATTCTATTCCTTGTGTCAGTGTCTTTCTGTGTTTCAGTTTGGACAGTACATTATCCTGTGCCCACGTGCAATTCATTCTGTGCTGTTTGATTTGTTAACCTCATGTGATGAATGTTTAATGTCAACTTTTATAATTTTTATGATTATTTTATTTTTCAAAATGGTTATACTGTTGATATGATTTAGAAGGATTCAGGTTTAGGGAAAATTGAGTGAACTCATTGTTTCCAAGTTTGCTGTTTCTTCTTGAATTTGGGGAAAGGGGAGAGAGAGAGGAAAGCCACATGCAACTTTCCAAATAGCCCAGTACTCAGGGATGAGGAACTGCCACCTTGTATCAACTCAGGGTCCAGATGTGTGCATGTTCCGAGGGTTCTGCCCAAGTGGTTTGGATAGTTCTGAAATGCTGTTGATTTCAGCAATACAAGGATGATGCCACCATGCCAATATTCATTGTTGACATGGTCAGCCTCGAGGCTCCGTTCACCGCTGTCATTGTTTGGGGTTCAAAGTTCTTCTGCCTTGGCACCAAATGAGCTGCCAATTCTCCTCTTACATCAGGAGAGTCTGTGTCCACTGCTCCACCTTTTTCACTAAGTTCTTGCAGGTGGGCCCAAGGACCTGGGCCAGGCTACCCAAGTCCTGCTGGATCCCCCAACCCTGGGGCTCACGAACTCCAAATTCACCTAGTAGGTAGATCCCAGGACCCGAGCCATGTGTAGATTTTGTAATTTATACATCTGGGTCTATGTTTGTGTTCCTTTTAATGGTTTTCACAGTCTTTGGTCCTGTAGAACTTGAGTGTGACCTGCACATGAAGTTGCTGTGGATGTACCCTGTCATGTTCCAAGACCCGGCCATTTTTCCATAGGAATCATGGTGTACAGAACATGTGTTTTCAGGATTATGAGGAAAAGATGAGGATGAAGGGTTGGCATTGTGGCTTGCAGGTAAAGCTGTTATCTATGTCACCTTATTCCATATGGGTGCCCAGTTGAGTCCTGGTTGCTCCATTTCCAGTCCAGCTCTCTGAATATTCCCTGAAAAAGTAGCAGAAGACAGTCTAAGTGCCTGGGCACCCATGTGGGAGACCCAGCTGAAGTGCCTGGCTTTAACCTCACCCAGCCTTACTCAGTACAACCATTTGCAGTGTGAACAAGCAGATAGACCATTCCTTCTCTCTTTTTCTCTCTCGCCCTCTCTCTCTCCCTCCCTGTCCCCTTTCTCCTCCTTCAGCTGTGCCTTTCAAATAAGCAGAATTTTAATCAGAATTAAAAGTACATTCTTGCACTGTTGACACTGCCTTTTCCCCAGTTGCCCCATACACATTTCTTTTTTGCTGAGGGTTTTCTCAAAAAAATTGGTGACTTGTTAGGAATGTCTGCCTCCTCCATTTTGTAATTTCTACAGAATTGACATTGTTAAATAGTCATCTTTCCATCAATTAAGAAAAGTTTTTGTTTTGTTTGTTTTTTAGTCTACCTGAAAGGCTGGAGAGGAGTCTAAAAACACTGATTCACTCTGCGGGCTCCTGCAGTAGCCAGGGCTGAGCCAGGGTGGAACTAGAATGCCGGCTCTCCATCTGGATCTCCCACGTCAGCACTAGGGGCACAGTCACCTGAGCCATCATTACCTGCTCCCAAGATGCATTTGTAGGAAGTTCAGTCAGAAGCAGAGGTGCTGGTGCTGCTGAGATAAGAGCAGTGATAAGAGCAGTGTGTGTCCCTTATATTAACTTGACCTGCTGTGTCACAGTGCCCCACCCTTCCATCATTTTAAATCAGACATCTTCATCTGTTTCCTCATTCACGTAATGAAATGCCATACATGCTTTAGCTTTAAAAAAAACTTTTTTTTTTTTCCCATATGGAGAACAAATGACATAGAAAACAAGCAGGAATTGTAGCCAGATTCAACTGGCTCAAATGTAGCCTGTTTTAGAACTATGAATTCAGAATTTAGTAGATTTGTAATAGTCAGCTTGTCATTCTGATTTCACTTTACACACATATTTGATGGTGATAATTATGTGTATTATCATCTTGAAAAAATAGCATTTTATTTTTTGCTATTTGGGATTAAGTGACTTTTTGATGTAAATTGAATACTTTGTTAACTATATTCTTTATTTCACCTAAGGATTTTACCTCTGATGTACCAAAATTATAATTGTGGATTCCAGAGGTTGGTGGATGTACTCTGTGCAAGCTGCTCAGAACGCTGCCTCAGAAAAATAAAAGCAAGTGTAGTGCATGAATTTGATTAAAATATCTTTATTAGTCAAATTTTGTTTTTTCTCTTATGTTTTATTTGCAGGGAGGACTTCGATTTTTCATGTGCAACTTGGAAGCTAAGTCCACAGGGAAATGAAGCCGTCCAAGCACATAATGTCCGCAAGTTCTACCTGGGCAAATGTTCCGCAACTGATGTATCAAAAAGGGCTGCTTAAGTCACCCTTGTCACATAGACTGAAAGAGCGACGTGATAGAAAACTAGCGTGTGACAAAGCTGAACCCATGGTCTTAAGATCTCCACCAGCAGGAGAATCCCTTTTACGATACGCTTTGCCTATTCCCTCGAGTAAGACACAAGAACTACTGGGGAAGGACGAAAAGATTAAGATGCTCACCAAACGTCTGGGCATGGTGAGACAATTACTGATCCCTGTGTTGGGTATCAGCATATACTAAATACCCGTGTTTGAGATTTGTAACTGATGGCACGTGGAGGGAAATCTGGAGGAAGGCAATTCCAGGCTTGCCAGTGTTCTCCCTTCGGAGTGATGAATGTTTAACTTCTCCAGAAATGAATTATGTTAACACAAGGGGAATGTCTACTAAAGAAAATCGTTAGGAACTCATGCCCAGGATTTTGGTAGAGATGGGTCATGGTATACTCTATCTTGCTTGACCAAAGTTCCAGAACTCCAACAGGACAGCAAGTATTGAGCACAAACTGCATAGTACAGGCAGTCAGGGATGGTAAGCTACTCCTGTCAGTGGATGAGTAGAACCCTTCAGCAATTCAGCTTTTCAGATGCCACACGAAGGGCAGCCTTGCAAGCAGAGCTCTCAAAGGTAAACCTTTCAGGGCCTGGCACGGTGGCCTAGTGGATAAAGTACTTGCCTTGCAAGCACCAGGATCGCATACAGGTACTGGTTTGTGTTCTGGATGCTCCACTTCCACTCAAGCTCCCTGATTGTGGCTTGGGGAGGCAGTCAAGGCAGTCAAAGCCTTGGAACCCTGCACCTACATGGGAGACCTGGAGGAGGCTCCTGGCTCCTGGCTTCAAATTGACTCAGCTCTGGCCGTTGTGGCCACTTGAGGAGTGATCCAGTGGATAAAAAATCTTTTCTCTCTCTGTCTCCTCTCTATAAATCTGACTTTCTTAAAACAAAAACAAAAGCCGCTTTTCCATTTCATACAACTTCAGCTTTCAGTGAGAAAAACAAATGCTCTTTCTTTGTGTTTTACTTATACAGTCACCTAAAATTTAACTGCAAATACATCAGTTATCACACAAGAGCAATGAAAAGCATGAATGTGAAATGTAACATCAAACATCCAAACCACAAGTTTGTTCACATTTCTTGGGTTATGCTAAAAAATATTCCTTTAAAATGCATTACTTTTAGGGCCCAACACAATGGTTCAGTGGCTGAATTTTGCTTTGCACATGCGTGGATCCCATGTGGGCGCTGCTTCTTGTGCTGGCTGCTGCATTTCCCTATTCATTTCCTGCTTGTATCCTGGGAGGGCAGTGCAGGATGGCCTAAGGGTTTGGGAACCTGCACCCATGTCAGAGGCCCAGAGGAGGTTTCTGGCTTTGGATCAAATGAGCTCAGCTCTGGCTGTTATGGCCACTTGGGAGTGAACTAGTGGAATGAGCATCTTTCCCTGCCTTTCCAATAAACAACAACAAAACTTCATGTAAAAAATGTATTACTTTTGGTGTTCATATTTCTATTTTTATGACTCCCTTAAGAGGAGGAAAGCAAGAAATTATAAATTGAGGAATCCTTACCTAATCCATGAACCATTCTTGGGCAGAATCTTGCCTTCTTAGGTAGGTATCAACACAGAAATGGTAGACTCATGAAGAGGATTTTTTTTCTGGGGAGCAGGGTCCAGGAATGTCTTGGTTGCCCTGTGATGATGTAAGATGAGATATAAGATGAAAAATATGAAGTTTTTTTTTCCTATGTCAAGTCTAAATAGTGTCTTAATACGTGCAAGTCTAATATGAACAAAGTCCTGGAACAATAGATTCAATTTTAAATTATGAAAAGTGTTTAATTTGTTTTGATTTTTTTGCAGTTTGTTTCTAGTTTGGAAGAAACATTTGGGCTAAACACTCAAGAAGGAGAAGAAGAAACAGCTATAGAACCTCAGCAGGAAGAGGTAACTGTACCTGTGAGAACACGTAACTGAAACAGAGGTATTCATGCTGAAAAGAGCTAGATTTTCTTTCAGACTTCATAAATGTTCTGAGAATAAATTCCCATTCCATCAAAACAATTGTCTTACGGGACTTGAAACTGGTATGCTTGTATTTTTTCATTTTAAAACTACTTCAAATTTATTAATGAATATTTGTATCTTTTGCCTACTTGGAATAAAAATAGCAAGTGTAGGCATGGGCCAGGCTGTTGCCCCAGTACATGTGTTCTGTGGCATTTTAAACATGTTGTCTTGTATTTCTACCTTGATAGATAAAATAAAAGGAACAAATATAATCAGATTTTAACATACCTTTATTGTGTACATTAAAGTAATGCAATAGTTAGGGCAACTATATGGTTTGTGTCTTCCAACCCATTTATGGATTTTGTATATTTCTCAATATCCAGTTGCAGTATCCATACTTGGCAAGACTTTTCACAGTCATCTGGCTTTTCTTAAGGAGTTTTATGTCTTTGTGTATTGTAAGTTTTGATTGCAGGTTGATTCAGTGCGTTGCTATGTACATTCAAATCCTAGACTAAGGCCAACCTTACCATCAAAACTTAAAGATAAACCTTTCTTGATTTCATGCTTGTTAGTTAACTCTTCTCTGTGCTTAAAAATAACTTTAGCCCTGAGTGTTGGGGGGGGGTGGAATACCCTTTCTTTGTATTTCTTTTTGCACAGTGACCCAAGGAAATCACGTTATACCCTGAGTATTTTGGCTATAGGAGGGAGCATTAGGCGAACGGGTCTAGTCCATCGTTAACGTACCAGCAATGCAACAACAGTTATTTTGTTTTTGAGACAATTCTTAGAGTGTACTTGATCTGGGTGGAAAGTTGCTGGGTTTCCTCGTTGTAATATTAATATATTTCAAAGTATTCGTAACCATATATTTACTGTGTATGTCCTTGAATAGCATATAGTTTCATCTAGCTTGCTTACTAGCCTGGCAGTCTGTCTTTTAATTGGTGTTTAGTTTACTTATTTAATTAAACTCCATGTCATTTAGTTCAAATAGAATGCTAATTAACTAATATGTTAGTTAATTTATCATCTTCCTGGTTGCTTTATTTTATACATATATAGTCTTTGCCCCTTTGTTCCTTTTCTCTTTTTTGGTTAATTTTTATGCACATTTTAGTATTTTGGTTTATTTACTCTTTGTTTAAATAAAACTTTTTATGTCTGCTCAGGAAACTTAATGTATATCTTAAACATCACAGTTTATCTTGAATTACCACTTGATTTGTAATGAGTGGAACTTAGAGCAGTATAGTCGCATTGGCCCCTGCTGCTTCGTGTGTGTTATCTTATTTCTCCCCTGCCTTGCCTTGTCTGACTGTTTTTAAGATTTTAGTCGTTGGTGTTGAGTGACGTGATGATAGATGTCTAGGAGAAATTTTCTGTTCATGTATTCTGCTTTGAGTCCAGCGATTGAGTCTGTCAAATTTTTTCACTGATTTTTCTCAACTTATGATTTCTTCAAATATTTTACTACTGTTCCTTGCTCTTCTCATGTCAGTCCAACTACTCATGTCGAAGACTTCTTGGTTAGTAAGAAGTACCTCATACTATGTTTCTTTATTTCAATGTTTTCTTGTTTCTCTGCTTTACTTTGGATGGTATAAGCCTAACTTCAAGTTCACTTATCCATTTTTTTTTTAGTTTCTATTATGCTATAAAGTTCCACCTGACAAATATTTGATACAGTTTTCACAGCCTGGGACTATACCTTTTGGTTCATATTTTGAAGTTGAAGTTTTTATGTATCTTCTACTGTCATCCTTCTCTTCACTTTTTCTGTTTTCCTAAAATTTCTTCGATGTTATCAATAATAGGTTAAGAGGTTTTTGTGCTAATTCTATTATCTGTGTGACCAGCATGTTTCTTTGCATGGTTATGTCATTTTTGAAATTATTTTTTGACAGTATACTACAACCTGTAATTTAAAAATAAAATGTATGTTTTTGAAAGGCAGAGAGAGCAAGGGAAGAGATCTTGCACCCACTGTTTCTCCCCCTCAGAGTTCCTCCTGCAGCCAAGACAGGGTCAGGCAGAGTCAGGAAGCCAGGAACTTAGTGCAGCTCTCCCAGGTAAGTGGCAGGTACACAAGTTCTTACCACATTGCCTGTTTTTCGCTAAGTGCTTATTAGTAGGACTTTGACAATGAAGGCAATGCAAGAACTGATTTCAGCAATCTGATATGGGATGTGACCATCAGAGCTAACACCTAAACTGCTGTACTGAATACCTGCTTCTACCCTTTTGTCTTTTGAGTGGGTTTCATAGATTTTCATATATTTTGTAAATTTAAAAAATTTTTATTTCCTTTTTTTGCTGTGTTTAGGACATGTGTGTATGTGTCTGTGTGTGTGTATGTCTGTGTGTGTGTAAGCAGAGAGGAATGAGAGAGAGAGAGAGAGATCTTCTATTATTTACTGCCTTAATTCTTGGAATGCTCAGAGCTGCTCCAGGAGTCTTAGAACCCAAGCAGGTCTACCACATGGTTGTCAGGCTCCCAAGTGTTGAACCATTGCTTGCTTTCTCTAAGGGTATATAGTTACTACATTGCAAATGTTGTATATGAAGCTATTATGGTGTTGTACTGTTTCATTTTCCAAAAAAAAAAAATAGTAATAAGCCTGTTCTTTATCTGGTGAATGTCTCATCTCTTAAAATTGAATTGGGCTGGGCATGTTTAACATTAGCCTTTCATTAAGTTGACTTCTTGTCTGATTTTTGAGATCTGGTATTAAAAAGAAAATTTGAGAATCAGATAGAGACTGGATCTGTGATCTTGCATTGCTTGAAAAAATAGTAGGAGGATGCAAGAGAGAGCAAGCACTCCCATCTACGGATTCACACCCCAAGTGCCCAAAATATCTGGGTCTGGGCCATGCCAAACCTGGAAACTGGGAACTCAATCCAAGTCCCCCATGTGTGTGGGAGAGATTTGATTATATGAGTTATTGTTTACTTCCTGTCAGGGTGTCATCAATGGGAAGCTGATGTCAGGGGCCAAAGAAGAGTGTCAGACCTAGACATTCCTACTGGGATCCAGAATTCTAACCACTTCCTTAAGCACTAGATTATATGCCTTTAATCTTCCTGATGCAATTATTTATTTTTAAATCATTTGGACATTTTGATTCAGTTCACCGTACAAACAACAGGATAACGTGACTCAGCTTTCTAGAAGTATATACAAGTCTATGTGAGGACATATTTATTTATTCATCTTGGGTAATAGAGCAGAAGTGGTGGCTTACATTGTAAATATGTTTTATTTAACAAACAACAGCCAGACTATTTCACAACATAGCCATACAGTTTTATATTCCCACAAACTGTGAATGAGAATTCCAGTGGCTTTTCGTTATTATCAGAGATTGCTGCTTGACAGTCTTTTAAATTTGTGTCAATTTAGTGAATACACCTATTTTTATACCACATTCTTGGCAACATTCAGGTGGGAATGGGTGAGGTTGGAGAAAAAAAATGGTTGGATGGAGTTAGGACTTTTGCTTTGGAAACCATTCTCATCCCAGTGTGTCTGCCAGGCTAACTGGCTGTTAGAGGCTCACTTGGTTTGCTTCATGATTTTATGTCAGCAGAAGGCCTCCCTCCTTCCAGCATTCAACTTTTAGGTGTGCAAATGGCTCTGTGGGTTCATCTGTTAAGTGCTTGCTCTGTGGAGTTCAATCTACATGTCTTTTTTTGTGTTCTTTTCAGTATCCCAAGGAAATGCATAAACATTCTTGAGTGTTATTCTTACCAATTGGCTCTGTCTGCAACCTCCAGAACTCGTGAATAGCAGTGATGTGAAAGTAGGCATCCTTGGTTGGTTCCAGATCTTATTGGATTTGCTGCCAGCATCTTCCCATTCAGTATGGTAGTGGCTTTGGATTTTTCTATTTTGTCTTGTGTGGAGAAGTGTTCTTGTCATACCCAGTTTACATGAAGTTATAATAATGAAAGGATGTTGTATTTTGTAATATGCTTTGTCTGCATCGGATGAGATAATCACATGCTGTTTATTCTTCCATTTGTCAATACTATGTATCACATTGATTAATTTGCTATGTTGAACCATCCCTTGGTCCAGATGAATGACCTTTCTGATTTGATGTTGGATTTTATTTATTATTTATTTTTAAAGGTTTATTTCATTTTTATTGGAAATTCAGATATATAAAGAGGAGGAAAGAAAGAGAGAAAGATCTTCTGTCTATTGATTAACTCCCCATGCAGCCCCAATGGCTGGAGCTGAGCCGATCCGAAGCCAGGAGCCCGGAGCCTATTCCAAGTTCCTCATGTGGGTGCAGGGTCTCAAGCGTTTGGACCATCTTCCACTGGTTTCCCAGGCAACAGTCAGGGAGCTGGATGGGAAATGGGTCTGCAGGATTAGAACCGGCACCCATATGGGATCCTGATGTGTGCAAGAGGAGGAGTTTATCCTCTAGGCTACTGTGTGGGCCTGTGATGATATTAGCTATTTGATTAGCTATTTTGTTGAGGATCTTTGTCCTTTGTATCTGTGTTCAGAAGACATAGTGGTGTGTAGTTCCTTTTCTCCCTCTTTCTATCTGTCTTTTTTGGTTTGGTTTTGGATGCTGACCTAGGAGGATATCCTCCCTTTAACTTTTAGTAGAACTCTTTTTTTTTTTTTTAAATTTTTTTTTCTTATTAATAAATTTTATTTTGACATTCTTGTTTTTTTTAAAGATTTATTTTTATTATTTTTTATTGGAAAGGCGGATATACAGAGAGGAGAGACAGAGAGGAAGATCTTCCATCCGATGATTCACTCCCCAAGTGAGCCGCAACGGGCCGATACTATGCCAATCCGAAGCCAGGAGCCTCTTCCGGGTCTCCCACGCGGGTGCAGGTTCCCAAAGCTTTGGGCCGTCCTCAACTGCTTTCCCAGGCCACAGGCAGGGAGCTGGAAGGGAAGCGGGGCTGCCGGGATTAGAACCGGCGCCCATATGGGATCCCGGGCGTGCAAGGCGAGGACTTAACCACTTGCGCCACCGCGCCGGGCCCTATTTTGACATTCTTTACATAGTTAATTAGGGTAAGAAGGTTCAAGGGCTACAGGAAAGTGGATAATACTAGTATGTTTTCCATATTGTTAGCTTCATATTCAAAGGGGGGTATTTAAGGGAGAAGCCCACCCAATTTCCCACCCTCCCCAGGTCCCGGATATAGGGCATGCTCTGAGGTTCTTGCTCAAGTGGTCTTGATATTGCCACAGTTATGAATCACTGTCAATCTTGCCACTCCAAGCACTATGAGATCTTTGAAAAATTCACTGATTGACATAGTCCATCATAGCTGAGATGGTTGGTTGACCTGTTCTGTCTTCTCTCTTTTCTTCGTTAGGGTTCTGAGTCCAGCATTTAGATTAGGAAGATCTCCAAAGAAACTTCTTGTATGTGCTAACAAGTACAGGGCCTGGCACCGTCCATCGCTCCAATCAGCTGGTGGTTGCAATTCTTGGGTTGGTTCTGTTTTCACTCCCGACTTCCACTGGAACCAATGGGTGTTGCAGTCCAGCCTGGTTCTGCCCAGCACATACTTGGCCCTCACATAAACCAGCAGGAGCTGTAGCCTAGGTTGGAGCGACCCACAATAACCCCAACCAGGCCCACCCCCTACCCTGGTTTGCCAGTAAGTGTAGCAGTAATCCAGTCTGTCCCACATCCCATTCCACCCCAGCCGCTGTCTTAGTTTTATGTCCTCCCATGGAAGTGGTAACCCAAGAGGGATGAGCCCACTATTTCCCTCCCAGGCCTCTCCCACTCCCAGATTCCAATTACTGCTGCCCAAACAAACCTCGCCCACTTTAATTCTGTTTGCACCAGTAGGAATAATCCGCCCAGCCTGGCCTTTCCCTGATCTAGTCCACATGAGGCACACAGGTGTGGTAGCTCTGCCTAGTCTGGTCTGCCCCCATCCCAGCCCATGCTCTCCTGTGGAAGTAGCTGTCCAGCAAAGGAACCCTCCCTTATTCCCCTGCCAGCTCTGCCCACTTCCTTTCTTGTTCTCAGGCTGGTTGGGCGCTGCGGTCCCTTCCGGTACAGGCAACCTCACCTCGGCATTCCATAATGTGCACTAGTCTTTGTTGCGACCGAACCTGGGTCGACCCACACTGGTGCCTGGATTTGCCAGTGGATGACGTGGACAGATTCAGCCTGGTCTTGCCCCCACGTCTGCCAATTGTATGCCAGTGGGTAGTTTTCCATGGCTTTTTCTGGGCTGTTTCCTATCATGTTTCTTGCGTTTACCTGCTGGGTCTGTGCCCTGCCAGAGGAGTTGCCCAGGCTCCTCCATCAGAACCTCTCCCAATGCCAGGTTTCACGCTTACCAGTGGGTCCATGAGCCAACCCTACTCAGTCCACCTCCTGTCATAGCAGGAACTGTGGCTTTTCCTGACTGGCCTTCAACCCAATCTGGTTCTTGCTGTTGGATGTTCCAGCCCAGACATGGTTTGCCCATACCCACATATGGCTCACACATGGCTCAGTAGGGGTTTGAGACCCTGCCTAATCCATCCCACATCTGCCCTGGTCCTCCAGAACACCAGGGGGAGTCGGGGTCCGGCCCAGTTTGGTGCATTCAATCCCAGTCCACACTTGTGCCAAGGGAGACTACAACTGTTTCCAGATCAGAACGCAGCCCCCTTCCAGGCCACGCGCCTCTTGGTGGGAACCTCAGCCCAGCTAGGGTTGTCCCCTTTGCTCCCCAACCGGGTCGGTCCCAGCCATAGATCACATGCCTGCCAATGGATACTCTGACTCAGCTTGGCACAGCCCCTCCCCTGTCCCGAACTCTGCCTTAGACACTGTGGCTTAGCGTCCCAGGCTCCCACAGACCAGCAGGTACAAGAGCCTAGCTTGGCATGACCTCTGCTCCCTCCTGGTTTCTAGTTTTACTTGTGGGCTAAGGTTTGCTCAGTCGTGCCTAATCTACTCTGTTCCATTACCAGTTGACACTTTGGCCAGCTGTTGGAGCTACTTGTGCAGGACAAGCCTCAAGCCATAGCTTCTGCATGACTGGTATTTGGTGCTCAGCATTATTAGTGATTACAAGTTTTGCTAAGGAAGAGTTACTGCCTGTTTCAGGTCCAAGAAGCACAATGGGTTCAACCTGGAGCTAATTAAGCAGCAACTCAAAGAACCAAATCCCCAGAGTTCCTGGGGAGAACGGCTCACCATGTGCCCTTGGCGGCCGTCTGGGATCCAGGCATGAGACGCCCCGTCCTGAGACCCACCAGCTGCCAGGAGGCTGCTGGAGGTTTAAATAACCCAGGCCCAAGGTCGCGCCCCTCCCAAATCCCATTCACCACCCCATGAAGGCGGCGGGTGGGCCCCGGACCTGCCCAGTCCCGGAGGCCTCCCCCCCTCGGTCTACTCACCCCGAAGGAAGCGGCCCCCGAAACCCAGCAGGCCCGGGGAGAACGGCTCACCATGTGCCCATGGCGGCCGTCTGGGATCCAGGCATGAGACGCCCCGTCCTGAGACCCACCAGCTGCCAGGAGGCTGCTGGAGGTTTAAATAACCCAGGCCCAAGGTCGCGCCCCTCCCAAATCCCATTCACCGCCCCTTGAAGGCGGCGGGTGGGCCCCGGACCTGCCCAGTCCCGGAGGCCTCCCCCCCTCGGTCTACTCACCCCGAAGGAAGCGGCCCCCGAAACCCAGCAGGCCCGGGGAGAACGGCTCACGATGTGCCCATGGCGGCCGTCTGGGATCCAGGCATGAGACGCCCCGTCCTGAGACCCACCAGCTGCCAGGAGGCTGCTGGAGGTTTAAATAACCCAGGCCCAAGGTCGCGCCCCTCCCAAATCCCATTCACCGCCCCATGAAGGTGGCGGGTGGGCCCCGGACCTGCCCAGTCCCGGAGGCCTCCCCCCCTCGGTCTACTCACCCCGAAGGAAGCGGCCCCCGAAACCCAGCAGGCCCGGGGAGAACGGCTCACGATGTGCCCATGGCGGCCGTCTGGGATCCAGGCATGAGACGCCCCGTCCTGAGACCCACCAGCTGCCAGGAGGCTGCTGGAGGTTTAAATAACCCAGGCCCAAGGTCGCGCCCCTCCCAAATCCCATTCACCGCCCCATGAAGGTGGCGGGTGGGCCCCGGACCTGCCCAGTCCCGGAGGCCTCCCCCCCTCGGTCTACTCACCCCGAAGGAAGCGGCCCCCGAAACCCAGCAGGCCCGGGGAGGACGGCTCACCATGTGCCCATGGCGGCCGTCTGGGATCCAGGCATGAGACGCCCCGTCCTGAGACCCACCAGCTGCCAGGAGGCTGCTGGAGGTTTAAATAACCCAGGCCCAAGGTCGCGCCCCTCCCAAATCCCATTCACCGCCCCATGAAGGCGGTGGGTGGGCCCCGGACCTGCCCAGTCCCGGAGGCCTCCCCCCCTCGGTCTACTCACCCCGAAGGAAGCGGCCCCCGAAACCCAGCAGGCCCGGGGAGAACGGCTCACCATGTGCCCATGGCGGCCGTCTGGGATCCAGGCATGAGACGCCCCGTCCTGAGACCCACCAGCTGCCAGGAGGCTGCTGGAGGTTTAAATAACCCAGGCCCAAGGTCGCGCCCCTCCCAAATCCCATTCACCGCCCCATGAAGGCGGCGGGTGGGCCCCGGACCTGCCCAGTCCCGGAGGCCTCCCCCCCTCGGTCTACTCACCCCGAAGGAAGCGGCCCCCGAAACCCAGCAGGCCCGGGGAGAACGGCTCACCATGTGCCCATGGCGGCCGTCTGGGATCCAGGCATGAGACGCCCCGTCCTGAGACCCACCAGCTGCCAGGAGGCTGCTGGAGGTTTAAATAACCCAGGCCCAAGGTCGCGCCCCTCCCAAATCCCATCCACCGCCCCATGAAGGCGGCGGGTGGGCCCCGGACCTGCCCAGTCCCGGAGGCCTCCCCCCCTCGGTCTACTCACCCCGAAGGAAGCGGCCCCCGAAACCCAGCAGGCCTGGGGAGAACGGCTCACCATGTGCCCATGGCGGCCGTCTGGGATCCAGGCATGAGACGCCCCGTCCTGAGACCCACCAGCTGCCAGGAGGCTGCTGGAGGTTTAAATAACCCAGGCCCAAGGTCGCGCCCCTCCCAAATCCCATTCACCGCCCCATGAAGGTGGCGGGTGGGCCCCGGACCTGCCCAGTCCCGGAGGCCTCCCCCCCTCGGTCTACTCACCCCGAAGGAAGCGGCCCCCGAAACCCAGCAGGCCCGGGGAGAACGGCTCACCATGTGCCCATGGCGGCCGTCTGGGATCCAGGCATGAGACGCCCCGTCCTGAGACCCACCAGCTGCCAGGAGGCTGCTGGAGGTTTAAATAACCTAGGCCCAAGGTCGCGCCCCTCCGAAATCCCATTCACCGCCCCATGAAGGCAGCGGGTGGGCCCCAAACCTGCCCAGTCCCGGAGGCCTCCCCCCCTCGGTCTACTCACCCCGAAGGAAGCGGCCCCCGAAACCCAGCAGGCCCGGGGAGAACGGCTCACCATGTGCCCATGGCGGCCGTCTGGGATCCAGGCATGAGACGCCCCGTCCTGAGACCCACCAGCTGCCAGGAGGCTGCTGGAGGTTTAAATAACCCAGGCCCAAGGTCGCGCCCCTCCCAAATCCCATTCACCGCCCCATGAAGGCGGCGGGTGGGCCCCGGACCTGCCCAGTCCCGGAGGCCTCCCCCCCTTGGTCTACTCACCCCGAAGGAAGCGGCCCCCGAAACCCAGCAGGCCCGGGGAGAACGGCTCACCATGTGCCCATGGCGGCCGTCCGGGATCCAGGCATGAGACGCCCCGTCCTGAGACCCACCCTAGTAGAACTCTTTATTTATTTATTTAATAATACAGTTCCATAAGCTCTGGGATTTCCTTTCCCCTTTCATCAAATCCCTTCCCCTCACTGATTTTCCCTATATTGGTTTAGTGTAGTTGTTCAAAAAGTCATAAGTCCAACATTCTCCTATTTAAGTTTATTCTAACATTGTAGTAATGGATAATGTCAGATAGTCCAACATCCTCTTGTCAGCATACATTTTTTTAAAGATTTTTTTTGCTAAAATTTTATTTTGAAATTTTACAGTACAATTTCATAGAGACTGGAATCTGCCCCTCAATATCTCACTTCCCGACTGATTTTCCTCATGTTACTACAATAGTATAGTCCTTCACAAAGAGTCTTGATTGCATCAGTCTCTTACTTAAGTGTTCCCTGACATTGCTGGTACAGACAATGTCAGACAGTCCAGCATCCCATTGTCTACACATTTCCAACAGTTTCATTGGGAGTCCATCTTTGATTTGGAAGCAGGGATGCATATTGCATTATATCCCCACATCTGGATACGGTAGTCTCTATTACTCTATCACTCTTCATTCCCTTAAATAAGAAACCATGAAATAAGATCAACAACTGATATGAATTAGAACAACAACAAAATTACAGCACTGTGGAGTGGAAAAAAAAATGTGCCACTGAATAACCAATGCATGGGTGACAAAAGGACAATAGAAAAGTCTTTTCACTAAAATGATGCCACTCCCCATACTGATCTCCACAGCAGCTGTACTAGCCTACACTCTCACCAGTAGTGAAGGAGAGTACCTTTTTCCCCACATCCACACCAGCAGGTGTTGTTAGTTGAGTTCTGAATGTAGGCCTGTCTCACTGGAGCTAGGTGGCACCTCAACATGGTTTTAATTTGTTATCTCCCTGATGGCTAGGGAGCCTGAGCATCTCTTCATATGTCTGTTAGCCATTTGAATCTATTCTTTTGAAAAATGTCTACTCATTTCCTTTGTCCATTTTTTAAAAAAGACTTATTTATTTTTACTGGAAAGGTGGTATACAGAGGAGGAGAGACAGAGAGGAAGATCTCCCGTCCAATGATTCATTCCCCAAGTGGCCACAATGTTTGGAGCTAAGCCAATCTGAAGCCATCAGCCAGGAACTCTTCCCGGTGTCCCACATGGGTGCAGGGTCCCAAGGCTTTGGGCTGTCCCCCACTACTTTCCCAGGCAACAAGCAGGGAGCTGGATGGGATGCAGGGCTGCCGGGATTAGAACCCGCGTCCATATGGGATCCTGGTGCATGCGAGGCCAGGACTTTAACTACTATGCTATCACGCCGGGCCCATCCTTTGTCCATTTTTAACATGTTTTTTGTTTAGAAGCTCTTTGTAAATTCTGGATATTAGTCCCCTATCAGTTGTGTAGTGTGCAAAAATTTTCTCCCATTCTGTTAGTTGCTACTTCACTTTTTTGTTTCCTTTGGTGTACAGAAGCTTTTTAGTTTGACAGAGTATGTTCTGTTCATTTTGGCTTTGACTCCCTGTGCTTTTGGCATCTTTTCTATTTTTTTTTTAAAGGATCTTTTTCGTTGTAAAGTCAGATATACAGAGTAGAAGAGACAGAGAAAAAGATCTTCCATCCATTGATTCACTCCTCAAGCGGCCACAATGTTTGGAGGTGAACCAATATGAAACCAGGAGCAAGGAGTCTCTTCTAGGACTTCCACGCGGGTAGGATCTCAAGGCTTTGGGCTGTCCTCCACTGTGTTCCCAGGCACAATCAGGGAGCTGGATGGGAAACAGGGCTGCTGGGATTGGAACCAGCGCCCATATGGGATCCAGGTGCATGCAAGACGAGGATTTCAGCCTCTAGGCTGCCATGCCAGATCTTTGGTGTCTTTTCTAAGAAGTCTTTCCATGTTCTTGTTTCTCAGAAAGTGCTTCCTATATTTTCCTTAAATAACTTGATGGTTTCTGAGTGCAGATTTCAGTCCTTGATCCATTTAGAGCTGATTTTTGTACAGTGTGACAGTGTGGGTCTTGCTTCTTTATTCTGCAAGCTGCTATCCAGTTGTCCCAACAGCATTTGTTGAAGAGACTGGGCTTTTCCCCAGGATTCTTTTCAGTTTTTTTTTTTAATTAAAATCATGCATTTCACCAGTCTCTAAATGTTCACATTCTAACAATGACATGATTCTTTTAAGGAGTTATGTTGTCTTTTTCTTTCTTGTATTTCTACATCTGTTTTTAGGCATTTTTTGGAAGAGTTGCTTTTCTCGTTTTGTAGTTTTTAAAAATTATTTAATTGATATAAACAGAACAAGTGCTGCAGATTTCACAGCACAGAAGTGTCAGGATACTTTCTCCATGACCTCCCTCCCTGTGTTCTCCATCCTCCCTGTGTTCTCCATCCTCCCTCCCTGTGTTCTCTGTCCTCCCTCCCTGTGTTCTCCGTCCTCCCTCCCTGTGTTCTCCGTCCTCCCTCCTTGTGTTCTCTGTCCTCCCTCGCTGTGTTTTTCATCCTTGCTCTGTCTTATTGCTTTCCTATATTTTTATAATGGTATACTTTGAGTTCACTTCTCAGAGGTTTACAAACAAAACCAAGACAAAAACTTAATGTTCTTAAGGTGTATAGATAAAGGCTGTAAGCAGGAATTTTCAATGTCCATCTTACTTCTCCATTTTGAAAAAGATTTATTTGCTTTTGTTGGGAAAAGCAGATATACAGAGAGAGGGAGAGACAGAGAGATCGTCATCTGCTGTAGTCTCTCTCAGTGGTTGAAGCTGAGCCATTCTGAAGCCAGGATCCAGGAAATTCCTCTGGTTCTCCCTGAGGGTGCAGGGTCCTAAGGCCTTGGGCCATCCTCCACTGTTTTCCTGGGTCACAAACAGGGAGCTGGATGGGAAATGGAGCAGTGTGGACAGAAACCAACAACTTATATGGGATCCTGCTGCTTGCAAGGCAGATTCTTAACCAATTTAGTCACTGTGCTGGGCCCCTCACTTTTATATTTTTGTACTTTTTATTAGTTACCACTTATTATAGAGAATTTGTCTTTTTCGAACTGGCTTATTTCACTAAGCATAGTGGTTCCCAATTGCATCATTTTGTTTCGAAAGACAGGAGTTCATTCTTTTAGCTGAGCAAAATTCAATCATGTAAATACACCACATTCTTTTATTTTAAAGATTTATTTTTATTATTTTTCTATTGGAAAGGCGGATATACAGAGAGGAGAGAGAGAGAGGAAGATCTTCCGTCCGATGATTCACTCCCCAAGTGAGCGCAACGGGCCGATACTATGCCGATCCGAAGCCAGGAGCCTCTTCAGGGTCTCCCACGCGAGTGCAGGGTCCCAAAGCTTTGGGCCGTCCTCGACTGCCTTCCCGGGCCACGGGCAGGGAGCTGGAGGGGAAGCGGGGCTGCCAGGATTAGAACCGGCGCCCATATGGGATCCCGGGCGTGCAAGGCGAGGACCTTTAACCACTTGCGCCACCGTGCCGGGCCCCACCACATTCTTTTAATGTGGTTTTCCATTGATGGGCATCTGAATTAATTCTGTCTTTTAACTGTGGTCAGTTGAGCTTTGTGAACATGAACGTATGAAAAACTGTTGTATGCTGATTGCATTTCATTTGAGTAAATTCTGAAGGTGGGAGGACTGTGTTACTTGCAAATCTGATGATTATAACCTTTAAACCATGCTTCTATGCCTCAGTGGGGTGTCAGCTGCTCCCTTGGTTATCGTGAAGCTGGGATCTCTTCCAGCTTGGCTTCAGGAGCTGTGTACCCACTTGTTGCTGTGTGGTTGCACTTTCCATGCTGCTTGGCATGCCCTCTCTTTCTTCTGGCAGATTTCCCCCTGCAAACGTCTCTTTCACTGTCCCTGGTTATTTACTTCCTTTGCCTTCTTCTTTCATCTGCCCCTGCTTTGAATCAGCAGATATTTCCCCAATTCATCCTTCTTCAACATCAGGGGTTTGTGCATAAGTCACTGTTCTAGTAGAAGAAAATCATGAAACTTAATCTGTTCCCACAGCATTTTATATTTCCTGTTAGACAAGCTTAAATAACTGTATCTAGCTCTTGGCAAGTATGCTTAGAATCAAAGTTCACAGAGTCTAGTAGAGATATTTTGAATGCAATGTACTGCGTGACACTCAGGGATTACAGGCTTTTAGGGTTGTAATGCTTGATCAGCTCCAGTTGTGTAAGAGAGTGGGCAAGCAGAACTATTACTGGTTATGTGCAGTTGGTAGGCCACGCTCCAGAATATACTGTCTTCCTCCTGTTTTCCTTGGGAGAATTTCCTGCTATAGAAATTGAACCACACGTCTTATGTTCTTTTTAATTGAAAGAACCTAAATTATACCAAAAACGAATAGTTTTTAAAGGTAAATAAGTTAAAAATAGAATGGTATGACTATGCCTTCTGAGATAAATGTAAATTGGTGTTTTTCTGTTCTTTAAGGTTGAAGAGAATATGAAATCATTCTTGCTGTGTTGTTCACATTTAGCAGTGCAGCTGGAATCAGCAGTTAAGCAGGAACATAACATATGTATTCTGTTAAACTGTCATGTATATAGTTTTAAAACTTCACTGTGATGTCCTGTCAGCAACATTAGCTACATATTCAATGCTTGATGTATGAACAGAGCGAAATCAAATAGAGCCACTCAGGAGAGGGACCATGTAATAAACTGAACTTCAAAGCAGGGTAGTTTAAAAGAAACACGGATCTGTCAAGAAAAATCACGAAGAATACTAACATGAGATAATGTGTATGAAAGATTTTCAAGCATCCCAGTTAGACTCACATTTGATAGGGTTCTTGGAGTTATCAGACTAACAACGTGATCAATGTGCTACGTTTTGAATCAGTGCACCAAGTGTTTACATGAATAAAATAGATGTAATATGAAGAGATGAATTTCTAAGAGACAAGTGTAAGT
>NW_024466627.1:0-16841 GCF_017591425.1 Ochotona curzoniae | reverse complement strand
AAGTACATGTTCGCTATAGAGAAGAAACTAAGAATGTGAAACTGCTTCACGATGGAAAACCCGCTTGGAATGAAATCCCACATTTCTCACACAGTGTCTATAAAACACAATGTGCTGAAAAGCAGCTTATTGAGTATTCCGCACAAAGTAATGATCTAGCTGCTCCTTTGAAATGCAGACAACTCCACGTTGAGCGAGAACATCAGCACCAACGCAGTTTTCAGCTACCTATGAAAACTAACGTTCTAGCACCATTTACAACACGAAGTACATGTTCGCTATAGGGAAGAAACTCAGAATGTGAAACTGCTTCACAATGGAAAACCCGCTTCGAATGAAATCCCACATTTCTCACACAGTGTCTATAAAACACAATGTGCTGAAAAGCAGCTTATTGAGTATTCTGCACAAAGTAATGATCTAGCTGCTCCTTTGAAATGCAGACAACTCCACGTTCAGTTAGAACATCAGCACCAACGCAGTTTTCAGCTACCTATGAAAACCAAGGTTCTGGCACCATTTACAACACGAAGTACATGTTCGCTATAGGGAAGAAAAACACAATGCGCTGAAATGCAGCTTATTGAGTGTTCCGCACAAAGTAATGATCTAGCTGCTCCTTTGAAATGCAGACAACTCCACGTTCAGAGAGAACATCAACACCAACGCAGTTTTCAGCTACCTTTGAAAACCAAGGTTCTGGCACCATTTACAACACGAAGTACATGTTAGCTATAGGGAAGAAAAACACAATGCGCTGAAAAGCAGCTTATTGAGTATTCCGCACAAAGTAATGATCTAGCTGCTCATTTGAAATGCAGACAACTCCACGTTCAGCGAGAACATCAGCACCAACGCAGTTTTCAGCTACCTATGAAAACTAACGTTCTAGCACCAGTTACAACACGAAGTACATGTTCGCTATAGGGAAGAAACTCAGAATGTGAAACTGCTTCACAATGGAAAACCCGCTTCGAACGAAATCCCACATTTCTCACACAGTGTCTATAAAACACAATGTGCTAAAAAGCAGCTTATTGAGTGTTCCGCACAAAGTAATGATCTAGCTGCTCCTTTGAAATGCAGACAACTCCACTTTCAGCGAGTACATCAGCACCAACGCAGTTTTCAGCTACCTATGAAAAGTAACATTCTAGAACCATTTACAACACGAAGTACATGTTCGCTATATGGAAGAAAAACACAATGCGCTGAAATGCAGCTTATTGAGTGTTCCGCACAAAGTAATGATCTAGCTGCTCCTTTGAAATGCAGACAACTCCACGTTCAGTGAGAACATCAACACCAACGCAGTTTTCAGCTACCTTTGAAAACCAAGGTTCTGGCACCATTTACAACACGAAGTACATGTTCGCTATAGAGAAGAAACTTAGAATGTGAAACTGCTTCACGATGGAAAACCCGCTTGGAATGAAATCCCACATTTCTCACACAGTGTCTATAAAACACAATGCGCTGAAAAGCAGCTTATTGAGTATTCCGCACAAAGTAATGATCTAGCTGCTCCTTTGAAATGCAGACAACTCCACGTTGAGAGAGAACATCCGCACCAACGCAGTTTGTCAGCTACCTTTGAAAAGCAAGGTTCTGGCACCATTTACAACACGAAGTACATGTTCGCTATAGGGAAGAAAAACACAATGCGCTGAAAAGCAGCTTATTGAGTATTCCGCACAAAGTAATGATCTAGCTGCTCATTTGAAATGCAGACAACTCCACGTTCAGAGAGAACATCAGCACCAACGCAGTTTTCAGCTACCTTTGAAAACCAAGGTTCTGGCACCATTTACAACACGAAGTACATGTTCGCTATAGAGAAGAAACTAAGAATGTGAAACTGCTTCACGATGGAAAACCCGCTTCGAATGAAATCCCACATTTCTCACACAGTGTCTATAAAACACAATGTGCTGAAAAGCAGCTTATTGAGTATTCCGCACAAAGTAATGATCTAGCTGCTCCTTTGAAATGCAGACAACTCCACGTTCAGCGAGAACATCAGCACCAACGCAGTTTTCAGCTACCTATGAAAACTAACGTTCTAGCACCATTTACAACACGAAGTACATGTTCGCTATAGGGAAGAAACTCAGAATGTGAAACTGATTCACAATGGAAAACCCGCTTCGAATGAAATCCCACATTTCTCTCACAGTGTCTACAAAACACAATGTACTGAAAAGCAGCTTATTGAGTATTGTGCACAAAGTAATGATCTAGCTGCTCCTTTGAAATGCAGACAACTCCATGTTCAGCGAGAACATCAACACCAACGCATTTTACAGCTACCTTTGAAAACCAAGGTTCTGGCACCATTTACAACACGAAGTACATGTTCGCTATAGGGAAGAAAAACACAATGCGCTGAAAAGCAGCTTATTGAGTATTCCGCACAAAGTAATGATCTAGCTGCTCCTTTGAAATGCAGACAACTCCACATCCAGAGAGAACATCAGCACCAACGAAGTTTTCAGCTACCTTTGAAAACCAAGGTTCTGGCACCATTTACAACACGAAGTACATGTTCGCTATAGAGAAGAAACTAGAATGTGAAACTGCTTCACGATGGAAAACCCGTGGAATGAAATCCACATTCTCACACAGTGTCTATAAAACACAATGTGCTGAAAAGCAGCTTATTGAGTATTCCGCACAAAGTAATGATCTAGCTGCTCCTTTGAAATGCAGACAACTCCACGTTCAGCGAGAACATCAGCACCAACGCAGTTTTCAGCTACCTATGAAAACCAACGTTCTGGCACCATTTACAACACGAAGTACATGTTAGCTATAGGGAAGAAACTCAGAATGTGAAAGTGCTTCACAATGGAAAACCCGCTTCGAACGAAATCCAACATTTTTCACACAGTGTCTATAAAACACAATGTGCTGAAAAGCAGCTTATTGAGTATTCCGCACAAAGTAATGATCTAGCTGCTCCTTTGAAATGCAGACAACTCCACGTTCAGCGAGAACATCAACACCAACGCATTTTACAGCTACCTTTGAAAACCAAGGTTCTGGCACCATTTACAACACGAAGTACATGTTCGCTATAGGGAAGAAAAACCCAATGCGCTGAAATGCAGCTTATTGAGTGTTCCGCACAAAGTAATGATCTAGCTGCTCCTTTGAAATGCAGACAACTCCACATCCAGAGAGAACATCAGCACCAACGAAGTTTTCAGCTACCTTTGAAAACCAAGGTTCTGGCACCATTTACAACACGAAGTACATGTTCGCTATAGAGAAGAAACTAAGAATGTGAAACTGCTTCACGATGGAAAACCCCCTTGGAATGAAATCCCACATTTCTCACACAGTGTCTATAAAACACAATGTGCTGAAAAGCAGCTTATTGAGTATTCCGCACAAAGTAATGATCTAGCTGCTCCTTTGAAATGCAGACAACTCCACATCTAGAGAGAACATCAACACCAACGCAGTTTACAGCTACCTTTGAAAACCAAGGTTCTGGCACCATTTACAACACGAAGTACATGTTAGCTATAGGGAAGAAAAACACAATGCGCTGAAAAGCAGCTTATTGAGTATTCCGCACAAAGTAATGATCTAGCTGCTCCTTTGAAATGCAGACAACTCCACGTTCAGCGAGAACATCAGCACCAACGCAGTTTTCAGCTACCTTTGAAAACCAAGGTTCTGGCACCATTTACAACACGAAGTACATGTTCGCTATAGGGAAGAAACTCAGAATGTGAAACTGCTTCACAATGGAAAACCCGCTTCGAATGAAATCCCACATTTCTCACACAGTGTCTATAAAACACAATGTGCTGAAAAGCAGCTTATTGAGTATTCCGCACAAAGTAATGATCTAGCTGCTCCTTTGAAATGCAGACAACTCCACGTTCAGCGAGAACATCAGCACCAACGCAGTTTTCAGCTACCTTTGAAAACCAAGGTTCTGGCACCATTTACAACACGAAGTACATGTTCGCTATAGGGAAGAAAAACACAATGCGCTGAAATGCAGCTTATTGAGTATTCCGCACAAAGTAATGATCTAGCTGCTCCTTTGAAATGCAGACAACTCCACGTTCAGAGAGAACATCAGCACCAACGCAGTTTTCAGCTACCTTTGAAAACCAAGGTTCTGGCACCATTTACAACACGAAGTACATGTTAGCTATAGGGAAGAAAAACACAATGCGCTGAAAAGCAGCTTATTGAGTGTTCCGCACAAAGTAATGATCTAGCTGCTCCTTTGAAATGCAGACAACTCCACGTTCAGCGAGAACATCAGCACCAACGCAGTTTTCAGCTACCTTTGAAAACCAAGGTTCTGGCACCATTTACAACACGAAGTACATGTTCGCTATAGGGAAGAAACTCAGAATGTGAAACTGCTTCACAATGGAAAACCCGCTTCGAATGAAATCCCACATTTCTCACACAGTGTCTATAAAACACAATGTGCTGAAAAGCAGCTTATTGAGTATTCCGCACAAAGTAATGATCTAGCTGCTCCTTTGAAATGCAGACAACTCCACTTTCAGAGAGAACATCAGTACCAATGCAGTTTTCAGCTACCTATGAAAACTAACTTTCTAGCACCATTTACAACACGAAGTACATGTTCGATATAGGGAAGAAAAACACAATGCGCTGAAAGCAGCTTATTGAGTGTTCCGCACAAAGTAATGATCTAGCTGCTCCTTTGAAATGCAGACAACTCCACGTTCAGTGAGAACATCAGCGCCAACGAAGTTTTCAGCTACCTTGAAAACCAAGTTCTGCACCATTTACAACACGAAGTACATGTTCGCTATAGGGAAGAAAAACACAATGTACTGAAAAGCAGCTTATTGAGTATTCTGCACAAAGTAATGATCTAGCTGCTCCTTTGAAATGCAGACAACTCCACGTTCAGAGAGAACATCAGCACCAACGCAGTTTTCAGCTACCTATGAAAACCAAGGTTCTGGCACCATTTACAACACGAAGTACATGTTCGCTATAGGGAAGAAAAACACAATGCGCTGAAATGCAGCTTATTGAGTGTTCCGCACAAAGTAATGATCTAGCTGCTCCTTTGAAATGCAGACAACTCCACATCCAGAGGCAACATCAACACCAACGCATTTTACACCTACCTTTGAAAACCAAGGTTCTGGCACCATTTACAACACGAAGTACATGTTCGCTATAGAGAAGAAACTAAGAATGTGAAACTGCTTCACGATGGAAAACCCGCTTGGAATGAAATCCCACATTTCTCACACAGTGTATATAAAACACAATGTGCTGAAAAGCAGCTTATTGAGTATTCCGCACAAAGTAATGATCTAGCTGCTCCTTTGAAATGCAGACAACTCAACTTTCAGCGAGAACATTAGCACCAACGCAGTTTTCAGCTACCTTTGAAAACTAACGTTCTAGCACCATTTACAACACGAAGTACATGTTAGCTATAGGGAAGAAAAACACAATGCGCTGAAAAGCAGCTTATTGAGTATTCCGCACAAAGTAATGATCTAGCTGCTCCTTTGAAATGCAGTCAACTCCATGTTCAGCGAGAACATCAGCGCCAAGGCACTTACAGCTACCTTTGAAAACCAAGGTTCTGGCACCATTTACAACACGAAGTACATGTTCGCTATAGGGAAGAAAAACCCAATGCGCTGAAAAGCAGCTTATTGAGTGTTCCGCACAAAGTAATGATCTAGCTGCTCCTTTGAAATGCAGACAACTCCACGTTCAGAGAGAACATCAGCACCAACGCAGTTTTCAGCTACCTTTGAAAACCAAGGTTCTGGCACCATTTACAACACGAAGTACATGTTCGCTATAGAGAAGAAACTAAGAATGTGAAACTGCTTCAGAATGGAAAACCCGCTTCGAATGAAATCCCACATTTCTCTCACAGTGTCTATAAAACACAATGTGCTGAAAAGCAGCTTATTGAGTATTCCGCACAAAGTAATGATCTAGCTGCTCCTTTGAAATGCAGTCAACTCCACGTTCAGCGAGAACATCAGCACCAACGCAGTTTTCAGCTACCTTTGAAAACCAAGGTTCTGGCACCATTTACAAGACTAAGTACATGTTCGCTATAGGGAAGAAACTCAGAATGTGAAACTGATTCACAATGGAAAACCCGCTTGGAATGAAATCCCACATTTCTCTCACAGTGTCTACAAAACACAATGTACTGAAAAGCAGCTTATTGAGTATTCTGCACAAAGTAATGATCTAGCTGCTCTTTTGAAATGCAGACAACTCCATGTTCAGCGAGAACATTAACACCAACGCAGTTCTCAGCTACCTTTGAAAACCAAGGTTCTGGCACCATTTACAACACGAAGTACATGTTCGCTGTAGGGAAGAAAAACACAATGCGCTGAAAAGTAGCTTATTAAGTATTCCGCACAAAGTAATGATCTAGCTGCTCCTTTGAAATGCAGACAACTCCACGTTCAGTTAGAACATCAGCACCAACGCAGTTTTCAGCTACCATAGAAAACCAAGGTTCTGGCACCATTTACTACACATAGTACATGGTAGCTATAGGGAAGAAAAACACAATGCGCTGAAATGCAGCTATTGAGTGTTCCGCACAAAGTAATGATCTAGCTGCTCATTTGAAAGGCAGACAACTCCATGTTCTGCGAGAACATCAGCGCCAACGCAGTTTTCAGCTACCTTTGAAAACCAAGCTTCTGGCACCATTTACAACACGAAGTACATGTTCGCTATAGGGAAGAAACTCAGAATGTGAAACTGCTTCACAATGGAAAACCCGCTTCGAACGAAATCCTACATTTCTCACACAGTGTCTATAAAACACAATGTGCTGAAAAGCAGCTTATTGAGTATTCCGCACAAAGTAATGATCTAGCTGCTCCTTTGAAATGCAGACAACTCCACATCCAGGGAGAACATCAACACCAACGCATTTTACAGCTACCTTTGAAAACCAAGGTTCTGGCACCATTTACAACACGAAGTACATGTTCGCTATAGGGAAGAAAAACCCAATGCGCTGAAATGCAGCTTATTGAGTGTTCCGCACAAAGTAATGATCTAGCTGCTCCTTTGAAATGCAGACAACTCCACATCCAGAGAGAACATCAGCACCAACGAAGTTTTCAGCTACCTTTGAAAACCAAGGTTCTGGCACCATTTACAACACGAAGTACATGTTCGCTATAGAGAAGAAACTAAGAATGTGAAACTGCTTCACGATGGAAAACCCCCTTGGAATGAAATCCCACATTTCTCACACAGTGTCTATAAAACACAATGTGCTGAAAAGCAGCTTATTGAGTATTCCGCACAAAGTAATGATCTAGCTGCTCCTTTGAAATGCAGACAACTCCACATCCAGAGAGAACATCAACACCAACGCATTTTACAGCTAACTTTGAAAACCAAGGTTCTGGCACCATTTACAACACGAAGTACATGTTAGCTATAGGGAAGAAAAACACAATGCGCTGAAAAGCAGCTTATTGAGTATTCCGCACAAAGTAATGATCTAGCTGCTCATTTGAAAGGCAGACAACTCCATGTTCAGCGAGAACATCAGCGCCAACGCAGTTTTCAGCTATCTTTGAAAACCAAGCTTCTGGCACCATTTAAACACGAAGTACATGTTAGCTATAGGGAAGAAAAACACAATGCGCTGAAATGCAGCTTATTGAGTATTCCGCAGAAAGTAATGATGTTGCTGCTCCTTTGAAATGCAGACAACTCCACGTTGAGCGAGAACATCAGCACCAACGCAGTTTTCAGCTACCTTTGAAAACCAAGGTTCCGGCACCATTTACAACACTAAGTACATGTTCGCTATAGGGAAGAAACTCAGAATGTGAAACTGATTCACAATGGAAAACCCGCTTGGAATGAAATCCCACATTTCTCTCACAGTGTCTACAAAACACAATGTACTGAAAAGCAGCTTATTGAGTATTCTGCACAAAGTAATGATCTAGCTGCTCCTTTGAAATGCAGACAACTCCACTTTCAGAGAGAACATCAGTACCAATGCAGTTTTCAGCTACCTATGAAAACTAACATTTTAGAACCATTTACAACACGAAGTACATGTTCGCTATAGGGAAGAAAAACACAATGCGCTGAAATGCAGACTATTGAGTGTTCCGCACAAAGTAATGATCTAGCTGCTCCTTTGAAATGCAGACAACTCCACGTTCAGAGAGAACATCAACACCAACGAAGTTTTCAGCTACCTTTGAAAACCAAGGTTCTGGCACCATTTACAACACGAAGTACATGTTCGCTATAGAGAAGAAACTAAGAATGTGAAACTGCTTCACGATGGAAAACCCGCTTGGAATGAAATCCCACATTTCTCACACAGTGTCTATAAAACACAATGTGCTGAAAAGCAGCTTATTGAGTATTCCGCACAAAGTAATGATCTAGCTGCTCCTTTGAAATGCAGACAACTCCACATCCAGAGAGAACATCAGCACCAAAGCAGTTGTCAGCTACCTATGAAAAGTAACGTTCTAGCACCAGTTACAACACGAAGTACATGTTCGCTATAGGGAAGAAACTCAGAATGTGAAACTGCTTCACAATGGAAAACCCGCTTCGAACGAAATCCCACATTCCTCACACAGTGTCTATAAAACACAATGTACTGAAAAGCAGCTTATTGAGTATTGTGCACAAAGTAATGATCTAGCTGCTCCTTTGAAATGCAGACAACTCCACGTTCAGAGAGAACATCAGCACCAACGCAGTTTTCAGCTACCCTAGAAAACCAAGGTTCTGGCACCATTTACAACACGAAGTACATGTTCGCTATAGGGAAGAAAAACACAATGCGCTGAAATGCAGCTTATTGAGTATTCCGCACAAAGTAATGATCTAGCTGCTCCTTTGAAATGCAGACAACTCCACATCCAGAGAGAACATCAGCGCAAACGCAGTTTTCAGCTACCTTTGAAAACCAAGGTTCCGGCACCATTTACAACACGAAGTACATGTTCGCTATAGGGAAGAAAAACACAATGCGCTGAAATGCAGCTTATTGAGTATTCCGCACAAAGTAATGATGTAGCTGCTCCTTTGAAATGAAGACAACTAGACGTTCAGAGAGAACATCAGCGCCAACGCAGTTTTCAGCTACCTTTGAAAACCAATCTTCTGGCACCATTTACAACACTAAGTACATGTTAGCTATAGGGAAGAAAAACACAATGCGCTGAAAAGCAGCTTATTGAGTATTCCACACAAAGTAATGATGTTGCTGCTCCTTTGAAATGCAGACAACTCCACGTTGAACGAGAACATCAGCGCCAACGCAGTTTTCAGCTACCTTTGAAAACCAAGGTTCTGGCACCATTTACAACACGAAGTACATGTTCGCTATAGGGAAGAAAAACACAATGCGCTGAAAAGCAGTTTATTGAGTATTCCGCACAAAGTAATGATCTAGCTGCTCATTTGAAAGGCAGACAACTCCATGTTCAGCGAGAACATCAGCGCCAACGCAGGTTTCAGCTACCTTTGAAAACCAAGCTTCTGGCACCATTTACAACACGAAGTACATGTTCGCTATAGAGAAGAAACTAAGAATGTGAAACTGCTTCAGAATGGAAAACCCGCTTCGCACGAAATCCCACTTTTCTCTCTCAGTGTCTATAAAACACAATGTGCTGAAAAGCAGCTTATTGAGTGTTCCACACAAAGTAATGATCTAGCTGTTCCTTTGAAATGCAGACAACTCCACGTTCAGCGAGAACATCAGCACCAACGCAGTTTTCAGCTACCTTTGAAAACCAAGGTTCCGGCACCATTTACAACACTAAGTACATGTTCGCTATAGGGAAGAAACTCAAAATGTGAAACTGATTCACAATGGAAAACCCGCTTCGAATGAAATCCCACATTTCTCTCACAGTGTCTACAAAACACAATGTACTGAAAAGCAGCTTATTGAGTATTCTGCACAAAGTAATGATCTAGCTGCTCCTTTGAAATGCAGACAACTCCATGTTCAGCGAGAACATCAACACCAACGCATTTGACAGCTACCTTTGAAAACCAAGGTTCTGGCACCATTTACAACACGAAGTACATGTTCGCTGTAGGGAAGAAAAACACAATGCGCTGAAAAGTAGCTTATTAAGTATTCCGCACAAAGTAATGATCTAGCTGCTCCTTTGAAATGCAGACAACTCCACGTTCAGTTAGAACATCAGCACCAACGCAGTTTTCAGCTACCATAGAAAACCAAGGTTCTGGCACCATTTACTACACATAGTACATGGTAGCTATAGGGAAGAAAAACACAATGCGCTGAAATGCAGCTATTGAGTGTTCCGCACAAAGTAATGATCTAGCTGCTCATTTGAAAGGCAGACAACTCCATGTTCTGCGAGAACATCAGCGCCAACGCAGTTTTCAGCTACCTTTGAAAACCAAGCTTCTGGCACCATTTACAACACGAAGTACATGTTCGCTATAGGGAAGAAACTCAGAATGTGAAACTGCTTCACAATGGAAAACCCGCTTCGAACGAAATCCCACATTTCTCACACAGTGTCTATAAAACACAATGTGCTGAAAAGCAGCTTATTGAGTGTTCCGCACAAAGTAATGATCTAGCTGCTCCTTTGAAATGCAGACAACTCCACGTTCAGCGAGAACATCAGCACCAACGCAGTTTTACAGCTACCTATGAAAACCAAGGTTCTGGCACCATTTACAACACGAAGTACATGTTCGCTATAGGGAAGAAACTCAGAATGTGAAACTGCTTCACAATGGAAAACCCGCTTCGAACGAAATCCCACATTTCTCACACAGTGTCTATAAAACACAATGTGCTGAAAAGCAGCTTATTGAGTGTTCCGCACAAAGTAATGATCTAGCTGCTCCTTTGAAATGCAGACAACTCCACATTCAGAGAGAACATCAGCACCAACGCAGTTTTCAGCTACCTATGAAAACCAAGGTTCTGGCACCATTTACAACACGAAGTACATGTTCGCTATATGGAAGAAAAACACAATGTACTGAAAAGCAGCTTATTGAGTATTGCGCACAAAGTAATGATCTAGCTGCTCCTTTGAAATGCAGACAACTCCATGTTCAGCGAGAACATCAACACCAACGCATTTTACAGCTACCTTTGAAAACCAAGGTTCTGGCACCATTTACAACACGAAGTACATGTTCGCTATAGGGAAGAAAAACACAATGCGCTGAAATGCAGCTTATTGAGTGTTCCGCACAAAGTAATGATCTAGCTGCTCCTTTGAAATGCAGACAACTCCACATCCAGAGAGAACATCAACACCAACGCAGTTTTCAGCTACCTTTGAAAACCAAGGTTCTGGCACCATTTACAACACGAAGTACATGTTCGCTATAGAGAAGAAACTAAGAATGTGAAACTGCTTCACGATGGAAAACCCGAATGGAATGAAATCCCACATTTCTCACACAGTGTCTATAAAACACAATGTGCTGAAAAGCAGCTTATTGAGTATTCCGCACAAAGTAATGATCTAGCTGCTCCTTTGAAATGCAGACAACTCCACGTTGAGCGAGAACATCAGCACCAACGCAGTTGTCAGCTACCTATGAAAAGTAACGTTCTAGCACCATTTACAACACTAAGTACATGTTCGCTATAGGGAAGAAACTCAGAATGTGAAACTGCTTCACAATGGAAAACCCGCTTCGAATGAAATCCCACATTTCTCTCACAGTGTCTACAAAACACAATGTACTGAAAAGCAGCTTATTGAGTATTGTGCACAAAGTAATGATCTAGCTGCTCCTTTGAAATGCAGACAACTCCACTGTTCAGCGAGAACATCAACACCAACGCAGTTTTACAGCTACCTTTGAAAACCAAGGTTTCTGGCACCATTTACAACACGAAGTACATGTTCGCTATAGGGAAGAAAAACCCAATGCGCTGAAATGCAGCTTATTGAGTATTCCGCACAAAGTAATGATCTAGCTGCTCCTTTGAAATGCAGACAACTCCACGTTCAGAGAGAACATCAACACCAACGAAGTTTTCAGCTACCTTTGAAAACCAAGGTTCTGGCACCATTTACAACACGAAGTACATGTTCGCTATAGAGAAGAAACTAAGAATGTGAAACTGCTTCACGATGGAAAACCCGCTTGGAATGAAATCCCACATTTCTCACACAGTGTCTATAAAACACAATGTGCTGAAAAGCAGCTTATTGAGTATTCCGCACAAAGTAATGATCTAGCTGCTCCTTTGAAATGCAGACAACTCCACATCCAGAGAGAACATCAGCACCAACGCAGTTGTCAGCTACCTATGAAAAGTAACGTTCTAGCACCAGTTACAACACGAAGTACATGTTCGCTATAGGGAAGAAACTCAGAATGTGAAACTGCTTCACAATGGAAAACCCGCTTCGAACGAAATCCCACATTCCTCACACAGTGTCTATAAAACACAATGTGCTGAAAAGCAGCTTATTGAGTATTGCGCACAAAGTAATGATCTAGCTGCTCCTTTGAAATGCAGACAACTCCACGTTCAGAGAGAACATCAGCACCAACGCAGTTTTCAGCTACCTATGAAAACCAAGGTTCTGGCACCATTTACAACACGAAGTACATGTTCGCTATAGGGAAGAAAAACACAATGCGCTGAAATGCAGCTTATTGAGTATTCCGCACAAAGTAATGATCTAGCTGCTCCTTTGAAATGCAGACAACTCCACGTTCAGAGAGAACATCAGTACCAACGCAGTTTTCAGCTACCTATGAAAACCAAGGTTCTGGCACCATTTACAACACGATGTACATGTTCGATATAGGGAAGAAAAACACAATGCGCTGAAATGCAGCTTATTGAGTATTCCGCACAAAGTAATGATCTAGCTGCCCCTTTGAAATGCAGACAACTTGACGTTCAGTGAGAACATTAACAACAACGCAGTTTTCAGTTGCCTTTGAAAACCAAGCTTCTGGCACCATTTAAAACACGAAGTACATGTTAGCTATAGGGAAGAAAAACACAATGCGCTGAAATGCAGCTTATTGAGTATTCCACACAAAGGAGTGATCTAGCTGCTCATTTGAAAGGCAGACAACTCCATGTTCAGCGAGAACATCAGCACCAACGCAGTTTTCAGCTACCTTTGAAAACCAAGGTTCTGGCACCAGTTACAACACGAAGTACATGTTCGCTATAGGGAAGAAACTCAGAATGTGAAACTGCTTCACAATGGAAAACCCGCTTCGAACGAAATCCCACATTTCTCACACAGTGTCTATAAAACACAATGTGCTGAAAAGCAGCTTATTGAGTATTCCGCACAAAGTAATGATCTAGCTGCTCCTTTGAAATGCAGACAACTCCACTGTTCAGCGAGAACATCAGCACCAACGCAGTTTTCAGCTACCTATGAAAACTAAGCTTCTGGCACCATTTACAACACGAAGTACATGTTCGCTATATGGAAGAAAAACACAATGCGCTGAAATGCAGCTTATTGAGTGTTCCGCACAAAGTAATGATCTAGCTGCTCCTTTGAAATGCAGACAACTCCACGTTCAGCAGGAACATCAGCACCAACGAAGTTTTCAGCTACCTTTGAAAACCAAGGTTCTGGCACCATTTACAACACGAAGTACATGTTCGCTATAGGGAAGAAACTCAGAATGTGAAACTGCTTCACAATGGAAAACCCGCTTCGAATGAAATCCCACATTTCTCACACAGTGTCTACAAAACACAATGTGCTGAAAAGCAGCTTATTGAGTATTCTGCACAAAGTAATGATCTAGCTGCTCCTTTGAAATGCAGACAACTCCACGTTCAGCGAGAACATCAGCACCAACGCAGTTGTCAGCTACCTATGAAAAGTAATGTTCTAGCACCATTTACAACACGAAGTACATGTTCGCTATAGGGAAGAAAAACACAATGCGCTGAAAAGCAGCTTATTGAGTGTTCCGCACAAAGTAATGATCTAGCTGCTCCTTTGAAATGCAGACAACTCCACGTTCAGAGAGAACATCAGCACCAACGCAGTTTTCAGCTACCTTTGAAAACCAAGGTTCTGGCACCATTTACAACACGAAGTACATGTTCGCTATAGAGAAGAAACTAAGAATGTGAAACTGCTTCAGATGGAAACCCGCTGGACGAAATCCCACATTTCTCACACAGTGTCTATAAAACACAATGTGCTGAAATGCAGCTATTGAGTGTTCCGCACAAAGTAATGATCTAGCTGCTCCTTTGAAATGCAGACAACTCCACGTTCAGCGAGAACATCAGCACCAACGCAGTTTTCAGCTACCTTTGAAAACCAAGCTTCTGGCACCATTTACAACACGAAGTACATGTTCGCTATAGGGAAGAAACTCAGAATGTGAAACTGCTTCACAATGGAAAACCCGCTTCGAACGAAATCCCACATTTCTCTCACAGTGTCTACAAAACACAATGTACTGAAAAGCAGCTTATTGAGTATTCCGCACAAAGTAATGATCTAGCTGCTCCTTTGAAATGCAGACAACTCCATGTTCAGCGAGAACATCAACACCAACGCATTTTACAGCTACCTTTGAAAACCAAGGTTCTGGCACCATTTACAACACGAAGTACATGTTCGCTATAGGGAAGAAAAACCCAATGCGCTGAAATGCAGCTTATTGAGTGTTCCGCACAAAGTAATGATCTAGCTGCTCCTTTGAAATGCAGACAACTCCACATCCAGAGAGAACATCAGCACCAACGAAGTTTTCAGCTACCTTTGAAAACCAAGGTTCTGGCACCATTTACAACACGAAGTACATGTTCGCTATAGAGAAGAAACTAAGAATGTGAAACTGCTTCACGATGGAAAACCCGCTTGGAATGAAATCCCACATTTCTCACACAGTGTCTATAAAACACAATGTGCTGAAAAGCAGCTTATTGAGTATTCCGCACAAAGTAATGATCTAGCTGCTCCTTTGAAATGCAGACAACTCCACATCCAGAGAGAACATCAGCACCAACGCAGTTTTCAGCTACCTTTGAAAACCAACGTTCTGGCACCATTTACAACACGAAGTACATGTTCGCTATAGGGAAGAAACTCAGAATGTGAAACTGCTTCACAATGGAAAACCCGCTTCGAACGAAATCCCACATTCCTCACACAGTGTCTATAAAACACAATGTACTGAAAAGCAGCTTATTGAGTATTCCGCACAAAGTAATGATCTAGCTGCTCCTTTGAAATGCAGACAACTCCATGTTCAGCGAGAACATCAGCACCAACGCAGTTTTCAGCTACCTTTGAAAACCAAGGTTCTGGCACCATTTACAACACGAAGTACATGTTCGCTATAGGGAAGAAAAACACAATGCGCTGAAATGCAGCTTATTGAGTATTCCGCACAAAGTAATGATCTAGCTGCTCCTTTGAAATGCAGACAACTCCAAGTTCAGTGAGAACATCAGCACCAATGCAGTTTTCAGCTACCTTTGAAAACCAAGGTTCCGGCACCATTTACAACACGAAGTACATGTTCCTTATAAGGAAGAAAACCACAACGTGCTGAAATGCAGCTTATTGAGTATTCCCCACAAAATAATGATCTAGCTGCTCCTTTGAAATGCAGACAACTCGACTTCAGAGAGAACATCAGCCCAACGCAGTTTCAGCTACCTTGAAAACCATTTCTGGCACCATTTACAACACAAGTACATGTTAGCTATAGGGAAGAAAAACACAATGCGCTGAAAAGCAGCTTATTGAGTATTCCGCACAAAGTAATGATCTAGCTGCTCCTTTGAAATGCAGACAACTCCACATTCAGAGAGAACATTAGCACCAACGCAGTTTTCAACTACCTTTGAAAACCAAGGTTCTGGCACCATTTACAAAATGAAGTACATGTTCGCTATAGGGAAGAAAAACACAATGCGCTGATGCAACTTATTGAGTGTTCCGCACAAAGTAATGATCTAGCTGCTCCTTTGAAATGCAGACAACTCCACGTTCAGAGAGAACATCAGCACCAACGCAGTTTTCACCTACCTTTGAAAACCAAGGTTCTGGCACCATTTACAACACGAAGTACATGTTCGCTATAGAGAAGAAACTAAGAATGTGAAACTGCTTCACGATGGAAAACCCGCTTGGAATGAAATCCCACATTTCTCACACAGTGTCTATAAAACACAATGTGCTGAAAAGCAGCTTATTGAGTATTCCGCACAAAGTAATGATCTAGCTGCTCCTTTGAAATGCAGACAACTCCACGTTCAGCGAGAACATCAGCACCAACGCAGTTGTCAGCTACCTATGAAAACTAACGTTCTAGCACCATTTACAACACGAAGTACATGTTCGCTATAGGGAAGAAACTCAGAATGTGAAACTGCTTCACAATGGAAAACCCGCTTCGAACGAAATCCCACATTCCTCACACAGTGTCTATAAAACACAATGTACTGAAAAGCAGCTTATTGAGTATTCTGCACAAAGTAATGATCTAGCTGCTCCTTTGAAATGCAGACAACTCCACGTTCAGCGAGAACATCAGCACCAACGCAGTTTTCAGCTACCTATGAAAAGTAATGTTCTGGCACCATTTACAACACGAAGTACATGTTCGCTATAGGGAAGAAAAACACAATGCGCTGAAATGCAGCTTATTGAGTATTCCGCACAAAGTAATGATCTAGCTGCTCCTTTGAAATGCAGACAACTCCACATTCAGAGAGAACATCAGCACCAACGCAGTTTTCAGCTACCTTTGAAAACCAAGGTTCTGGCACCATTTACAACACGAAGTACATGTTCGCTATAGGGAAGAAA
>NW_024466626.1:0-16105 GCF_017591425.1 Ochotona curzoniae | reverse complement strand
GGGTTTTAAGATGGCCGACATAGGAGGAAGGCTGTGAGGGAGCGTTCAGCGAGATAGGGATAAAACGCTACAGAAGCAGCAAAGAGGAACAGCAGGGAACCGCAGGGAGAGGTCTGTGAAGCTCCCTGGGACAGTGTGGAGCCAAAAAGATCCACACAACTCGGAAGAACAACGAGAACGGAGCAGGACAAAGGTAGAGAAACCGACATCCCACTCCAGACCTGCAGAGTCACTTTTGAAAACGGCCTGACGGGAGACGAGGCCAGCTTGGAGGCAGGGAGATCGGGTGGATCGTCGCCGGCAGGAAGCCTTTGACAGCGGAGGAGGCAGACTGCAGCAGCCGGACGTTTGGTGAGCGGGGGGTTGACGTGGCAGCCTCCGCATTCCTCGCCCCCTACTGAGGTTCCAGCCTCTGAGAAGGCGGGGCAGGCAGCCTGAAACGGTTGGGTCTGTGCCTTGGGAACTACGCGCAGTGGTGTTGGTGGTGAGGGAAGGCGCCTCGGATGTTCCTGCGCTGAGGGGAGCCAGTGTGTCTCGGTGCGCAGAGGCTGCTGGTGAAGATCTGGAGTCCCCCACATCCTGCCTGGTGGATGCGCGAGAACACCAGGAGGATTCTGATCGCTGCCTGCAGCAGCCGCCTCCGCAGCACAGGTGTCAGGTGTCAGGGGTCAGGAGAGCTCCCAGTTTTGGGAAGTGTAGCACTGTGTGTCCCTGGCACGCAGGTACCACTCCCATAGGGTGAACTGCTCACTCCTAGCCTCCCACCCCGCAGTTCTGAGCGTGGGCGACCCACCAGGAGAGCTCTGAAAACTCCTGCATCACACTGACACGGTGAGAACCTGCCGTGAAGTCATTATAACAGGGCGCCTGGGTCACTCCTCCGCTAAGGGCCTGTGTGGGGGAGCCACACGGGAGCAGGGGCTCTGAACACCCACACACCACGAGTGGTGGATTCACTGCACAAGAGCCACGCCTGGAAAGTGCCTCACCCACAGTCCCGTGTGTGGGAGACGCAACAGGTGGGCCCTGAAAAACCCTGCAGTCCCTGACACGGAGAACGCAGGGAGAAAGCACATAAAACCTTCTAAGCCCTGGGGATTCCCGCACAGGGGGCACACCCAGAGAGCACCTCCATCCCTCCACGCCCTGGGGTGTCACACCTGTAGAAGAGGTGCCCAGAGTGTGCCTGGAATCCACTGGGCCCCCAAGGTGGTGCTCTACAGCCCCGGGCCCTGAGAACGCACCAACGGTGCCTTGAAAATTACCACGCCCGGCAACACCACGCCTGCAGGCTCCAATCTCTACAGGAAAGCACCTGACAGCCCCTCAACACACGGGTCCATTTGCCCCACCAGAATACACCAACGCAATGGGAAAAACCACCAGAAAGAGTTGTGCTCCAGATGAAAGAGCCAGCACCCCACCAAACAAGGGCCAAAAGCCATTATCAATATCGGCGATGCGAGATGAAGACATGGAAGTGTTACCAACAAAGGAATTGATGAAAATAATGCTAAAATCTCTCAGAGACGTGGACACAAAGCTGGAAGACCTCCAGAACCGCATAATCACTGAAATACAACAAATCAAAACCAAACTGGATGCCCAAGAGAATAAAATTGAAAGCCTCATCAACAGAATAAATGCGGCAGAGGAAAGGATCTCTGAAACAGAAGACACACAAAATGAAGGTGTCCAGCGAATTAAACAGCTGTAGACAAACCTCAGCAAAACTAATAAAATGATGCAAGAGATGAAAGATTACCTTAGAAAACTGAATATTCGGATCATCGGCCTCCCCGAGGGAGTAGAAAGAGAATCTGGGATGCAAGCAGTGCTTGATGAAATTATACAGGAAAACTTCCAAAACACTTGGAACACAAATCCACCCCGCATACAGGACGGACAGAGAACTCCCAACAGACATGATCCAAAGAGATCTTCACCCAGACACACGGTGCTCAAGTTCTACTCCAATGAAGACAAAGAGGGAATCCTGAGACAAGTACGAAGTAGAGAAAAGATCACATACAGGGGAAAACCCATCAGAATCACTGCTGACTTCTCCGAAGAGACCCTACAAGCAAGGAGAGAATGGACAAAGATCTTCCAAGTCCTGAAACAAAACAACTGTCAACCAAAAATAATCTACCCAGCAAAGATCTCATTTGTATATGAGAACGAAATCAGATACTTCAATAGCAAAGAAAAACTAGAAGAATATGTCTACACAAAACCAGCTCTGCAAAGTCTCCTTAGAAATGCGCTAGTCCCGGACAAAAAGGAGGCAAATCACAAACAAAGTTGGCAAATAAGAAGGTCTCCAAACTAAAGGCCACACAAACAAGACAATTACATAGGCAACAACACACACACAACACAATCACATGGCAGGGCAAAATTGCAACCTCTCAATTTTAACTCTCAATACAAATGGTCTAAATTCACCAATCAAAAGACAGAGATTAATAGAATGGATCATCAAACAAGACCCAACCATCTGTTGCCTACAAGAAACGCATCTAACCAGAAAGGATGCAAAGAAACTGAAAGTGAAGGGATGGAAAAAGATATTTCACGCCAATAGACGAGAAAAAAAAGCTGGGGTAGCTATCCTAATTTCAGACGAAATAGATTTCATTCTAACTAACATCAAAAGAGACAGGGAAGGCCATTTTATACTGGTGAAAGGAATGATCCATCAAGAAGCAATCACCATCATTAATGTTTATGCACCGAATCTTAATGCACCTAGTTACGTAAAGCAATTACTTACAGACTTAAGGGAAGACATAGACACCCACACAATTCTTGTAGGCGATCTCAACACACCTCTAACAACAATGGACCGGTCTATGAAACAAAAACTCAACAAAGAAACAACAGAGCTCACACAAACAATAGAACAACTGGACTTAGTAGACATATATAGAACTTTTTATCCTAAGGCCACAGACTATACATTCTTCTCAGCGGTGCATGGCACCTTCTCCAGAATCGACCACATGATAGGACATAAAGCGAATCTAAACAACTTCCAAAACATTAGTATCATACCATGTACCCTCTCAGACCACCATGGGATGAAACTGGAAATCAACAACTCAAAACTCCCCAGGAAGTATAGGCACTCTTGGAAATTGAACAATATGCTATTAAACGAACAATGGGTCAGAGAAGAAATTAAAGATGAGATCAAAAAATTCATGGAAACCAATGAAAACTCTGATACTACATTCCAAAACTTGTGGGACACCGCCAAAGCAGTGCTACGAGGTAGATTCATCGCAATCGGAGCGCATGTCAAGGCCCAAGAAAGACGCCAAATACAGGAACTAACCACACACCTCCAGGATCTGGAAAAACAGCAGCAGAAGAGTCCCACGCACAATAGGAAACAAGAAATCATCAAAACAAGGGAGGAGATAAACCAAATAGAAATCAAAAAAACTATACATAAAATCAACAAATCAAAAAGTTGGTTTTTTGAGAAAATAAACAAAATAGACACTCCACTGGCCCGATTGACCAAAAAAAAAAAACAAGAGAAAGTGAGAATCAACAGCATTAAAGATGAAAAAGGCAACATAACAACAGACACTGCAATCATTAAGAAAATAATTAGAAATTACTACAAAGAACTGTACTCCCACAAATTTGAGGACCACCAAGAAATAGAAAAGTTCTTGGACTCCCACCATTTACCAAAACTCAGTCCGGAGGCAACTGCAGAATTAAATAAACCCATAACCGAGGTAGAGATTGAAACAGTCATCAAGGATCTCCCAGCGAAAAAAAGCCCAGGCCCAGACGGCTTCACTACAGAATTCTACAAAACATTCCGAACAGAACTAACCCCAATCCTCTACAAGCTCTTCAAAACAATAGAGGAGGAAGCAACCCTCCCAAACTCATTCTATGAAGCCAACATCACCTTAATCCCAAAACCGGATAGAGAACCATCAGAGAAGGAAAACTACAGACCTATTTCTCTGATGAACATTGATGCTAAAATTCTCAACAAAATCCTAGCCAATAGAATTCAAAAAATCATCAGACAGATCATTCATCCGGATCAAGTAGGATTCATCCCTGGAATGCAGGGATGGTTCAACATTCGGAAATCCATAAATGTTATAAACCATATCCAAAAACTGCAAAACAAGAACCACATAATAGTTTCAATAGATGCAGAAAAAGCTTTCGACAAAATCCAACACCTCTTCATGCTAAAAACTCTAGCCAAAGTAGGCATAGATGGGAAAATCCACAACATAATTAAAGCAATTTATGAAAAACCCAACGCCAGTATCATACTGAATGGAGAAAAGCTAGAACCCTTCCCACTGAGATCTGGAACAAGACAAGGGTGCCCACTATCACCACTGCTATTCAACATAGTCCTAGAGGTACTTGCAGAGGCCATAAGACAAGAAAAAGAAATCAAAGGCATACGTATAGGAAACGAAGAAGTCAAGCTTTCACTATATGCAGATGACATAATCCTATACATAGAAAAACCAGGAGACTCAATACAGAAACTGCTAGAACTTATACGAGAGTTTGGCAGAGTGGCGGGGTACAAAATTAACGAACGAAAATCAACAGCCATAGTGTACGCAAATAACACCAAGATGGAAGAAGATCTAACCAACAGGATACCATTCAAAATAGCAGAGAGAAGTATGAAGTATTTGGGAATAAATCTAACCAAAAGTGTAGGAGACCTATTCGAAGAAAACTACAAACTATTTAAAAAGGAAATTGAACAAAACCTCAAAAGATGGAATAACATCCGGTGCTCCTGGATAGGCAAAATCAATATCATTAAAATGTCTATACTACCACAAGCAATATACATTTTCAACGCAATTCCAATCAAATTGCCCAAAACATTCTTCACGGAACTGGATACAATGATTCAAAAGTTCATCTGGAAACACAAAAAACCACGAATAGCTAGAACCATCCTGAAAAATAAGAATTTAGCAGGGGGAATCACAATCCCGGACCTCTGGACATACTATAGAGCAGTGGTTATCAAAACAGCCTGGTACTGGCACAAAGACAGAAAGGAAGATCAATGGAATAGAATAGAAGCACCAAAAGGGAATCCACACAGATACAGCCAATTAATCTTTGACAAAAAGACCAATGACAGCTTAAGCAAGTGGGAAGGACTCTTTAGTAAATGTTGTTGGGACAACTGGCTGATAGCCTGTAGAAACAAAAAGATAGACCCACATCTATCACCATACACTAAGATCCAATCTACATGGATAAAAGACCTAAACCTACATCCAGAAACCTTCAAACTCTTGCAAGAAAATGTAGGAAATACCCTGCAAGACCTAGGAGTAGGTACCGACTTTCTAAGAAGGACACCAAAAGCAATAGCAGTTGAGAACAGAATAAACAAATGGGACCTCATCAAACTAAGAAGCTTCTGTACAGCAAGGGAAACAATCAACAAAGTAAAAAAGCAACCCACAGAGTGGGAGAAGATCTTTGCACACGATATAGGCGATAGGGGGCTAATTTCCAGGATATACAAAGAACTTCAAAACAACCAAAAAACCAAAACAAACAAGCCACTCAAGAAATGGGCACGGGAAATGGGAAAACATTTCACAAAGGAACAAGTCCAAATGGCAAACAAACATATGAAAAAATGTTCCAGCTCCCTAGCAATAAGGGAAATCCAAATTAAAACATCGATGAGGTACCACCTAACACCAGTAAGATTGGCCCACATAAACAAGAACACCAACAACACTTGCTGGCGAGGATGCGGGGAAAAGGGAACCCTACTCCACTGCTGGTGGAGCTGCAAATTGGTACAGCCTTTATGGAAATCAGTCTGGAGAACACTCAAACAACTCAAAATCTGCATACCATATGACCCAGCAATAGCACTCCTAGGAATATATCCAAAACACCTGTTTTACGACAAACCAACATGCATCCCTATGTTCATTGCAGCACAATCAGTAATTGCGAAAACATGGAAGCAACCGAAATGCCCATCAGCAGAAGATTGGATAAGAAAGCTTTGGTTCATCTACTCCATGGAATACTACTCAGCTATTAAAAAAAACAAAATGCAGTTCTTTGTGGCTAAATGGGCACAACTGGAAACTATAATGCTAAGGGAAATGAGCGAATCCCAAAAGATTAGATACCACATGTTTGCCTTGATTTAACCTGTAATTTTTTGTTTGGTTGTTTGTTATTTTTTGAACCTGTCATTGATACTGTCTCAACCCAGATGTTTCGAAGAATGGAACTTGCATTATTTTTAACATATTGTTTACCCAATACTATGTCAATTAATTCCATAATGTTGTATAATGATACTGAGGCCTTGTTGGGGCTTTTAACTGACTGGATCTTTACTCTGTTAGACCTATCTTCAGACCATAGAAGGTCTCCCCAAGAGGCCACTGAACTTATCTGGACAATAAGACGCTGAACTTTATGCTAGGCATGTGTTTGCAAGCAATGAATCTCAACTGAACTTGAACTATGGTTATGCAACAAGGTGGAGGAATCCACCATGGGGGGAGGGGTATGGGAGGGGTGGGGGGGATCCCCAGCGCCTATAAAACTGTACTACATAATATAATGTAAGCAACAATAAAAAAAAAAGAATAATATGTTCATTCTTTCACTGTATTATCTCACACATTTGATATTACTAGTTTCCTTTTTTTTGATTTGCGCACTTTTCCTTTGAGCGATATAATTCTTAATACAATTAATTTAATCTAATTTAAAATTGTTTTTAGTTTGAACAATATTTTCTTTGTTTTCTGTATTTTGATAATTTTTTACCCATACAATCAGATCTGTTTATTTAGTTTATTATTGGAGTACACTGAAATTTCCTCTTCTGAGATTAATCTACACTTCCGTTTTTGTAAAATGGCAGAAATCACCTCACTGAATGCTTCTTGTTGCTTTCTCATCAATGTTTCTATGACTTTCTTAAAAACTCTCAATTCTTTATCTTCTTATGACATACTGGATAATTTTTTTTGTGAGAGTTTACTTTTTTTAAAAAAAGATTATTCGTTTTTATTGGAAAGATGGGTCAGATTACGGAGAGGAGAGGGAGAGAGAAAGGTCTTCAAAGTTCTTTCATCCTTTGATTCATTCCCCAAATGATCACTACGGCTGGAGCGGAGCAGATCTGACGGCAGGAGCCAGGAGCTTCTTCAGGTTCTCCCAGGCTGTAAGAATGGAGATTTCTGGGAAGTGAAGGGCCTGCGACATGAACCAGCAACCATATGGGATTCCAGTACTTTAAAGTGAGGTTCTAGTCACTGAGCTATTACCCTGATTTTATCTGGATTTCTATGAGGCCAATGAACTAAATTTTTAATGTATTACCTTGTAGATCATGGAGTTTCAGGAGATGCTGAAATCATAGCCACACCACAGCAAGTACAGTAATTCTACAAACATATGGATGTGCTATGTTATGTGGCAAGGGAAAATTGAGTTTGTAGGTGGAAATAATATTACTTATCAGATAACCTTAGATGAAAGCTATGCTGGATTATTTGGGCAGGCCAATGTCATGAAAAAGTTCAGGAGACTCAAAAACAATAAAATGAAAAATTTATCAGTAAAAGAATGGACAAAGGACATGAACTAGTATTTTTCAAATAATAAGAAACAAATAGTAGACATTTGAAAAAATACTCAGGATAACTAGACATCAGGGAATTATAAATTAAAACAGCAATAAGGTATAACCTAATACTAATTAGAAATATTATCATTAAAAACTAAAAATATTACTAATGCTGGTAAGAATATAGTAGCAGAGATGTTCTAATACCCTATTGATGGAATTATGCATTATGAAAGAAAATGAAGAGATTTCTTAGGGAGCTAAGACTAGGTCTACCACATGACGCAGTAATCCCAAAAGCATTGAGATCAACATATGAGAGTTTCATCTGTACATCCTTATTTACAATTCACAATGGCTGGGGTAGATTCAGCTTAGTTTTCCATCACCTGATGACTTAATAAATATAATATTGTATACATACACAATGAATGGTGTTTAGCCGCAAAAACAAAAATAAGTCATCTTTTGCAACAAAATGGATGCAACTGGAAATGCTACACTTACTGAAACAGGTCAGAAACATAAAACAGATACCACATGACATGAGTGAGAATGACGCGTGGAGATTTATTGCTGCTTTCCACCCTGTCTGCACTTCCATGGAACAGTGATCCCTCCTACTTTTTACTATTATTCAGTGGAATATTAAACATGTAATAAAGTAAATACATTAATGAATTAAATAAAAATATATTAAAATGCCATCACAAATGTTAAAATGAAAGAAAGGCAGGAAAGATGATAAGGAGGGAAATACCATTATATTCTAAGAATTGTACCTATGAAATATATTAACTGTATGAAATTAAAGGACCTAAAAAACTCCTTGAAAGTGTGTGGCTTAGATGTCCCCATCAGAGTGAAACAACATGAGAAAAATTCAGCAGATGATTGCTGATTTTGAAAACAGAAAGAGGTCACAATTCATGAAATTGAAGTGTCCTCAAGGAATTGTATCAGATGAGAGCATAAATTCTCCCCAAGTGTCTGTGCAGGCAATGTGCACCTGTCAACAACTTGATTTCAGAACAGTGAGATCCTTGATGGGCTTCTGCTCCATAACTATGACAATGAAAAACATTTTTAAAAAGCCTGTTTATTTGTTTACTTTGTTTTAAATGTCTGTGTTTTGGGTTTACTGGCCCAGCAACCTAATCTTCCATGTTCAAACCCTGACATTCTATATGGGCACCAGTTCAAGTTCCAGTTGCTGCGCTTCTTATCTAGCTTCCTGCTATAGCCTGAGAAAGCAGTGGAAGTGACCCAAGTGCTTGGAACCCTGCACCCTTTTAGATCACCTGGACGAGACTCCTGGCTTCTGGCTTTGGATTGGCTCAGCTCTACCTGTTGTGGTCATCTTAGGAACTGAACCAGGAGATGGAAGATGTTTCCCTCTCTATCTCTCTGTAAATCTACCTTTTAAATAAAAATAAACAAACATTAAAAAAAACTTTAAAATTTGTGGTGATTTACTACTCTAGTAATAAGGGACTGATGTACCACATATTAAGGATTCTTAAAAATATTTTCTCTCTCTTACTGTTATTATACAACTCTAATGTTTTTACTTTTATGTCTCTAATGAAGGCTTTTTAAAATCTAGTTCTCTCTGAGAATATTATATGATTTGATTTCTCTATACCCCCCTCCTTTTTTGACATGGTTTGCTGATGTCTTGAGCAGTAATATGCTAGGGAAAATGATACAGATTCTTTCCTGCATTAAACTTAAGAACTAGTATGCATTTTGCTATATTCTCTTCTGTATCTATTGTAGTCATGGAAACAAATGATGGAACCTCCATTAGCCTGAATTCTTAAGCAACTATAATGAAAAATGTTTTACTTATGGTCAACTTTAGGTATGTTGCCCAAGTATAAAATAAGTTAGTTGTTTTATTTCCCACTATTCAGATTTTTGTTATTTTTTGTTATGACTGTATAAACCACACTATTTTGACTTACACAAAAATTTACGCAGGAAATGGGTCATGTGAGCATTAAAAATGTGTGACATTAACTGAATGAGCATTGGCCAATAGTAAAAATAAAATGAATTATGAGAAGGAGGTAGAACACTAACCCCAGAACACGTGTAGTTATGGATGTGTACTGAAATTCTTGCCCAGAACAATTTGAAGACAAAAAATACATCTGATGATCACATACACATAAGTGATAGAGTTTGGAAGCAAAATATATACAATATCTGTATGCTGATATTCGTTGTCTTTGGTATTAAATTGATATTAAAATAAACCTCTATACCAAAATCTCTGGGTCTTACTCAAAATGTATTTCATATTTATTGCTCATCTGTCTTCCTATATTCGAGGACTAAATGTGCAGACGAGCAATTTTCTCTCAGGAATCACTGTGGCATTTGTTTTCAAATTCCGTGATATAGTCCTTTAAGGTGTTGATTTCATGGGCAACCTTTCTTTGACTACCCATCACAAGTAAATGCTTGGCTTTACCCTCTGTTTTCCAGCCAACCCAAGCTTTTTTTTTTTTTTTAATTGTAGTTAATTTATTATTTAATGTATTTTTACTTTTCACTTTTTTAAAACTCACACTATAGTTTTGTAGGTGTAGTGGTTCTTCTCTCCCCTTCCTTTCCTCCCTCTCTATTTTCCCTCTACATCATTTTTTTTCTCGCATTATCACAGTAATATTTCTTCTATTTAGATGTATCATAACATGATAGGTATAGGGAAAAGTAGAAAATCTAGTATCATATTGTACTGGCATATTTACTTGCTTCATTGCCATCATGCTTTTTTCTCATTTAGAAAAGTTGTTTTCACTTTTGTTGGACGTACGGGTTTATTTTAATACCAAAGGCAACCAACATCAACCTATTGATGTTGTTTATGTTTTTGCTTCTGAACTCTACCACTTAGGTGTATGTCATCATCAGATGTATTTTCTGCCTTCAAATTTTTCTGGGGAGCAATTACAGTATGCATCCATAACTACATGTATTCTGGTATTGACATTCTATCTCCTACTCATGATTTATTCTATTTTTACTGTGTTTTGTTTTTATTGCCCTTTTAGACAAAATCTTTGTTTGGTATATAACTACAAAATTCATTTCAAGTTAGGATTTAAATTATTCAGTTGTGTAGGGAATTCTATTGATTTCACTACAACAGGAGCAGTAAATTGGTGGACCTTGAGAATAAATAGTAAGTATCACACTGAGATATACCTTGGGTTTTTGTAAATTATGTAATGAAAAGGAAATTCCTTTTGTGCTATTTTATGTGACCCTTAGATAAAATCACAATCAAAAGAAAATTCAGTTTGATTTCAGTGTACCTTACACTACTTTTTATTAAAGAGCACATATATTACTTGATTCCCCCTGCCCACTTTTTAAAAAATTTATTTGAATGGGAGTATGGAGGACCAGAAAAAAAGAGAAAGAGGCAGAAACCACTGGTTCACTCATTGACTGGAGTTTGTCCAGGCTGAAACCATGAGCCTAGAACTCCATAAAGTTGGGAGGAAGGTCTCCATGACTTCTACAGGCACATTAGCAGATATGATTGAAGTGGAACAACTGGAGTTGAATGGGTGCCCTGAATGGAATGCCAGCATCATAAGCAAAAGCTTCAACCCTGACCCCATGCCACATTTTAAAAAAATAAGTGAATCCTTGTTACTTCTTCCAGAAGCATGAACTAAGTGAAAATAAAACTTTAACAAGACATTTTCTTCTGCCTATGATAGGTAAAGGACATGACTATAAATAATAGCCATTTTCTTTAATTTTGTATTTTTGTAATAAGGTTAAAGTCAAGGTTGAGCTGTTAGTTAATAGTGGAAGAATTAGTCAACAGTTTAATAATCAACCAGTTTCAGATTTCTGTTCTTTAGCACTGTTAACAAATCTTTAAAAGCACTGACTGGAGTATAGCGATTTATCCAAATATTATATATTTATTTGTATAACAAATGAAATTTTTGTATTATCTACTTCAATTTATGATCTTCAGTCTCAGCAAGAGAGGACTAGGAAGCCAAGCATAGGTGCTTAAAAATGTATTGAGAATATTAGACATTATCACAGAGAATACACAAAGAATACTAAACATGGTGGAAAATCAGTGTTTGGATGCTAATAATGCATCCCAAGAGGGATCTACCTACTGCTAAATCTTCTAACTGAATCTATTTCAGTAGTCTTTATATCCCTTGTTAATATGCTTTTACTGATAGGTTTGATTTCACAAATTTTGTGTGTTGCATTTTGAATACTTACCATAATGGCTGATTTGTACCATCCTCTTTTCCTGTCTGCATTTGTTCATTTCAGAAGGATCCAATAGGGACACATATTGAGCTAGGTCATGGAGACATGACACGTAATGAAACAAATGAGTGATTTGCTTTCAGGAAGCATATGGAAGAAACATCAGCATGTGAACGAATTAATGAGAAAATTTGAACATTAATAAATGAAGACAATAAATCATAGTAATGTTAAGGGGAAGAAAAGAGGTTGGCAACAAAAACGTAATTACTTTCCATATTTCTTTCTTAAGCATATGGTCTTTGTCCAACTACCTTTCTGCTGTCAGTTTTGAAATATTCTTGCCAGAATTCTAGGCTCACATACAAGCGTGAGAAAAGCTTAAGCCTCTTTTTGGTTTTTCTATTTCAGGCCTAGCAAAATCTTCACTCTATGCCATTCAGCAGGCTTATTCCCTGTGCTTGTCTTCACTCTAAATAAGTTATTTACAAGGGAAACAGACTTATCATGATTGGTTTAAAATATTAAGCTTTCTTCTCAAAGTAAGAGCTAGGATCACCAATTCCAGGCTACCTGGGAGAGACATAGACCCTTAGAGAAAAGTGGGAGGATTCGAAAGATTGGCTTTTGGTGAGGTATCTGTAGTATATTTACTGGAAACATTGGTTGGCCTGGAACACATAGCTTTAAGTAGAGTCTTAAGAAAAACTGGAAAGAAAATTTCAGGACCCGTCTATGTGCCTTACCTTTTAAATGACTGAAAATAGTCTGGGTACAGACTGCTATGAGGAGTAAATGTTTCCTTAGGGCTTTGAAGGATTGTTCTAGAAAGACTTTGATCCAAAAATGTGCAAGGAATCAGTTGAATGAGCTGGACATTTTTATGATTATATGCTTCAGTCTTTCTGTGCTATAGTTTAATATCATGATTTTATTTTATGTGTCTTCCTTTCCATCAATGCTGCATGTCTTTAAATCTAGCTTCTTTTACAAGTTTTGTTTGAAACGGAGAGTGAGAGAAGTGTTCTGTTTGCTCAGTCTCCACATGTACATAGCATCTAGGCTTGAGCCACGATGAAGCCAAGTGGCTGGAATGCTATTCAGGTATTGCACATAGGTGGCAGGGATTTGGGTACCAAAGTCTTCCCCTGATACCCGCTGGTGTACATTAGCAGGAAACTGATCTTGGAATGGAAGAAGACTGGAGACTTGGACACAGGCACCCTGATATGGGTTATAGTGTGCCAAGTCGCAGATAAATTGCAGTGCCAAAATGTTAAGCCTTAATGGTCTGATTCCATATAGAAATATTAATATTAGGAAATTATTAATTTGGATTGTAGAAACAAAGTTAGAGAAATGCATGCTAGTGCCAAAACATATATGATGACTCAATTATTTATTTCCTGGTGTGATCTTAAGGAAACAATGTGGTTTCCAATGGTCAAAACTGATAGGAATCTGGATTTGTTCTGAATGTTTTACCATTTTCTCCTTCTTTTCATTTTGTGTTGACATCATCTCAAGTTTCCATTCCCAAATGTGTTGTGGATCTTCCACTGTCCACTCTCAGAGCCTACTAGGGGTTTCTCTCTTTGGAAACACACATGCCATTCTTTTTCTATTGAAGATGCCACTCCTTAGCAAAAAAAAAAAAAAAAAAAAATCTAAAATTAGCAGTTTAATTGGTGTTGTGATGTACAAGATTAGTTGTCCAAAGAGAGATTTTTTTTTGGTTACATATTATTGCTTTGTAGGTACACAGATCCCACCTAGACCTCCTCTTCTTCTCTCCCCATTGTGTCCCACCCCCACCTTCCCCTGTATTATTTCAATAGTACAGCCCTTCAGCAGCAGTCACAAATCCAACATTCGTTTCATGGCATCATAGGCAATGATAGAAAATATAATACCATATTGTCAAGGTATGTTAATCAGTTTCATTGGGAGGTTTTTTTTTCAGAATTACAGATTTATACTGCAACATAGCTTCATTTCCTTTATGTTAGTGTCCATAATGCAGTTCATCTATGAGAATTTATGTATACACGTTTACCTATTTAACTTTTTGATCTTGTGGTTTTGCATGAAGGCTGCCTTATATCAGAGAGAATTAATATGATGATTGTCCTTTTAGGATTGGCTTATTTCATTTAACACAATGGTTTCAAGTTTGGGCCACTTTGTTGTCCATGGTAGAGTTTGATTCTTTTAAATGACTGAATAATATTTCATGGAGTAGATGTAGCATGGTTTCTTTACGCATTCCTCTTTTGAAGGGCACCTGGATTGTTTCCACATCTTTGCTATTGCAGTTGCTGCTGTAAATATAGGCTTTCAAAGTCACTTTATCAAACATGGATTTCAATTCTTTTGGATATATTCCCAAGAATGGGATTACTGGCTTACATGACACATCAATTTTCATTTGTCGAAACAGTTTCCAGACATATGTCCTATTGGCTGCGCTAACCTACACTTCCAAAAACAGTGGAACAGGATTCCTTTCTCCCCAATGTCATGACAGCAAGTGTTGTTAAGTAGATTTCTGAATGTAGGCCGATCTCAATGGGGTTAGATGGAATCTCAACATGGCTTTCATCTTTACTTCCCTAATTGCTTGGGAGTCTGAGCATTTTTCATTTATCTACTAGCCTTTTCAAATTATTATTTTGAAACCTCCCTGCTCATTTCCTTCTCTCATTTCTTCACAGGGTTGTTTATTCTGCTGTCATTGAGTTTTTGAAGCTTTTTGTAAATCCTGGACATTAGGCACCTATTGTTTTATGGAGTGCAAAGATTTTTTTCCGATTCTGTTAATGGCTTTTTTGCTTTGCTGATCATTTCCCAAAAGAGAAATTTTTGAAAACTCCTTTATCGTTAATTAGTATAATTGGGAGTATTAAAAAAATTATTTATTTTTATTGGCAAGAAATTGAGGAGAGACACAACAAGAAAGATCTTCCACCTGTTGATTCACATCCCATTGACTGCAACAGTTTGAATTGAGCCATTTAGAAGCCAGGAGCTTTTTCTAGGTCTCCCATTCAGTTCAGGATCCCAAGGCTTTGGACCATCCTCTACTGCTTTCCCAAGTCATAAGCAGGGAGCTGCCAGAATTTGCACTGGCACCCACATGAAGCTGCCAGGATTTTAATTGGTGTCCATATGGGATATCGGTGATTGTGCTGATCCAAAGCTCGGGAAAGAGAGAGAATTTTGAAAGACTTACAGTGCCTCTTTTTTCCTCTAGACTCACAGGAAATCTTCCTCAGACACATTAAAATAGTAATCAGCAATTTAATGTCTTAATTTTGAAGTAGTCCCATCATGCCCAAGTGATATGTAAATGAATTCAATTGCAGAATCTCTGGATATGCACTGTATTGTTAATCATAATTATCTATAATTTTCAGGAAGAATATAATCCTTTTGTGACTTTCAAGTTCCTGGTAGAAGTTACAAACAATATTCACGCAATAAAGTGTATGGGAGGGAACTAACACTGGAGTTCCAGCACTGCAAACTTGCTTTCCTCCTCAAAAATACATGGTTTAATTTTGAATGCAGATCAAATCTGCTAATATTGACTAAAGGAATTTACTAGAAGATAAGTGTTATCTCATATATATTTTTATTCCTAGTGACCTAAATATACACTGAAAATCAGATGTCTGGCTTTTTTTAAAATCTGTTTACATAAACAAATTAGCAATATGTAGAATATACTTGTACAAGAATAAAAATTAAGCATATTGCCAATGGAATTAGGAGATTAGAATGACACATAAGTACATAGACCCCAAAATGAAGGCTGTATTTTAGGTCAGATCATCCTCAGTTGCCTCATGATTATGGATGCACAATAAACCCCAATGCAAGAACAGCTCCAGAAACCTATGCTTAACACAAGTTTTTGCTATCCTGAAGTTAGACATGCTACTGCACCTGTTACATCCTTTGTTACGCATCATCAAAGCCTGGTGATGGTTAGATGTAGTATTTGGTCTACACTCCCACCAGCAGTGAAGGAGAGTGTCTTTCTCCCCACATCTACACCAGCAGGTGTTGTTAGTAGAGTTCTGAATGTAGACCAGTCTCACTGGAGTTGGGAGGTACTGCAACATGGTTTTCATATGTATCACCCTGACGCATAGAGAGTCTGAGCATCTTTTCATATGTCTATTAGCCATTTGAATCTGT